>NC_066619.1:75013586-75314331 GCF_025201925.1 Gopherus flavomarginatus | reverse complement strand
GCAGTCTATGACAATTATTCCATCCCCATGCTACTGGGGGAAGACTTGGCCAACCAGGTGAAGCGGGCCAAGAGAGTGGGAATGGTTACACGTAGCCAAAGCAGGCAAGCTTCTAGACCCATTCCTGTTCCTGAGCCGTCCACAGGAAACCCGTCTGTGCTACCAGAGACCCAGACAGAGGTAGTGGACCTGGATTCCCTGCCAACAACGGAAACAGCCACAGCACCTCCAGTCCCAGGCCCGGAACTGGAACAGCAACCAGCACCAGCAATTGCAACCACATCTTCAAACTCAACACCAGAGGGCGCCAGTGAGCCAGAACTGGCAGAAGCAACAGACAGCCATACCGAAGAGGCTCAGCCAGAGCCTGAAATACCCTCAGGTGCAACAGCAGAGAGCGGTTCACCAGCAACGGAAACAACCCCATCACCTACATCGCTTCCAGAGGAACCAAGCCCCAGTCCACAGTCTGAGGAAGAACTGGTGACAGACTGAGCAGGAAGCAGATGACGGCCTTCAGAAAACTTGGGTGGCGGCATGGAGCACCCCACCGCCTCTCAGCTCTTCTCACTGATCCCGGTTTGTTATAGACCAAGGACTTTTATACAAGGAGATTCTTTCTGGTGGACACCGGGAAGAATGGCAGCTGCAAAAACAGTTGGTGGTTCCAACTAAGTACCTGGGGAAGCTTTTAAGCTTAGCCCATGATCATCCCAGTGGCCATGCTGGGGTGAACAGAACCAAAGACAGATTGGGGAAGTCCTTCCACTGGGAGAGGATGGGCAAGGATGTTGCCAAGTATGTCCGGTCTTGAGGTAAGCCAAAGAGTGGGAAAACCCCAAGACCAGGTCAAGGCCCCTCTCCAGCCACTCCCCATAATTGAGGTCCCATTTCAGCGAGTAGCTGTGGATATTCTGGGTCCTTTCCCAAAAAAGACGCCCAGAGGAAAGCAGTACGTACTGACTTTCGTGGACTTTGCTACCCGATGGCCGGAAGAAGTAGCTCTAGGCAACACCAGGGCTAACGCTGTGTGTCAGGCCCTAACAGACATTTTTGCCAGGGTAGGTTGGCCCTCCGACATCCTTACAGATTCGGGATCTAATTTCCTGGCAGGGACCATGCAAAAACTGTGGGAAACTCATGGGGTGAACCACTTGGTTGCCACTCCGTACCACCATCAAACCAATGGCCTGGTGGAAAGGTTTAATGGAACTTAGGGGGCCATGATATGTAAATTCATCAACGAACACTCCAATAATTGGGACCTAGTGTTGCAGCAGTTGCTGTTTGCCTACAGGGCTGTACCACATCCCAGTTTAGGGTTTTCACCCTTTGAACTTGTGTATGGCCACGAGGTTAAGGGGCCATTACAGTTGGTGAAGCAGCAATGGGAGGGGTTTACGCCTTCTCCAGGAACTAACATTCTGGACTTCATAAGCAACCTACAAAGCACCCTCCGACATTCTTTAGCCCTTGCTAAAGAAAACCTAAAGGATGCTCAGAAAGAGCAAAAGGCCTGGTATGACAAACATACCAGAGAGCGTTCCTTCAAGGTAGGAGACCAGGTTATGGTCTTGAAGGCACAACAGGCCCATAAGATGGAAGCATCATGGGAAGGGCCATTCACGGTCCAAGGGTGCCTGGGAACTGTGAACTACCTCATATCATGTCCCTATTCCTCACTAAAGCCCAGAGTGTACCATGTTAATTCTCTCAAGCCTTTCTATTCCAGAGACTTATAGGTTTGTCAGTTTACAGTCCAGGGAGATGATGCGGAGTGGCCTGAAGGTGTCTACTACGAAGGGAAATAAGATGGTGGCGTGGAAGTGGTGAACCTCTCCACAACCCTGGAACGTCTGCAGCGGCAACAAATCAAGGAGCTGTGCACTAGCTTTGCCCCATTGTTCTCAGCCACCCCAGGACGGACTGAAAGGGCATACCACTCCATTGACACAGGTAATGCACACCTAATTAGAACCCCACCCTACCGGGTGTCTCCTCACACCCCAGCTGCTATAGAACGGGAGATCCAGAACATGCTACAGATGGTATAATCCACTCATCTACCAGTGCATGGGCATCTCCAGTGGTTCTGGTACCCAAACCAGATGGGGAAATACGCTTTTGCATGGACTACCGTAAGCTAAATGCGGTAACTCGTCCGGACAACTATCCAATGCCACGCACCGATGAGCTATTGGAGAAGTTGGGACGTGCCCAGTTCATCTCTACAATAGACTTAACCAAGGAGTACTGGCAAGTACCGCTAGATGAACCTGCCAAGGAAAGGTCAGCATTCGTCACCCATGCGGGGGTGTATGAATTCAATGTCCTTCCTTTATGGCTGCGAAATGCACCCGCCACCTTCCAGAGGCTGGTAGATGGTCTACTAGCAGGACTGGGCGAATATGCAGTTGCCTACCTCGATGATATGGCCATTTTTTCTGACTCCTGGCCTGAACACCTGGAAAAGGTCTTTGAGCGCATCAGGCAGGCCGGACTAACTGTTAAGGCCGAAAAGTGTCAAATAGGCCAAAACAGAGTAACTTACCTGGGACACCAGGTGGGTCGAGGAACCATAAACCCCCTACAGGCCAAGGTGGATGCTATCCAAAAGTGGCCTGTCCCAAAGTCAAAGAAACAGGTTCAATCCTTCTTAGGCTTGGCCGGGTACTACAGGCGATTTGTACCACACTACAGCCAAATTGCTGCCCCACTGACCGACCTGACCAAAAAGACCCAGCCAAATGCAGTTAAGTGGACTGATGAGTGTCAAAAGGCCTTTACCCAACTTAAGGCAACACTCATGTCTGACCTTGTGCTCAGGACCCCGGACTTTGACAAGCCATTCCTAGTAACCACGGATGCATCTGAGCGTGGTATAGGAGCAGTTCTCATGCAGGAAGCAACGGATCACAACTTCCATCCTGTCGTGTTTCTCAGCAAGAAACTGTCTCAGAGGGAAAGTCACTGGTCAGTCAATGAAAAGGAATGCTATGCCATTGTGTACGCCCTGGAAAAGCTACACCCATATGTTTGGGGACGGCGGTTCCAGCTACAAACTGACCATACTGCACTAAAGTGGCTTCATACTGCCAAGGGGAACAACTTCTTCGTTGGAGTTTAGCTCTCCAAGATTTTGATTTTGAAATTCAGCACATTTCAGGAGCTTCTAACAAAGTAGCTGATGCTTTCTCCTGTGAGAGTTTCCCAGAATCCAGTAGTTAAAAAGTTTTCTTAAAATGTAAAAGTCTGTTAGTTATATACTTAGTGGTATATGTAACGGTGCATGTGTTGTATTAATCTGTTTATTTTAAAGTTCTAGGAGGAAATCGCCGCCAGTGAGGTTCCCCACTGTCTGCAATTTGGGGGGCATGTCATAAACAGATAGCTAAGGGTTAATGTCTCTTTCATCTGGAAAGGGGTAACAAAAAACACCTGACCAGAGGACCAATCAGGAAACAAGACTTTTTCAAATCTGGGTGGAGGGAAGTTTTGGGTGTGAGTCCTTTGTTCTTTGTCTTGGTTCGGTGACCCTCTCGGCTCTGAGAGTGATTTTTCTATCTCCAGGCTTTCTAATCTTCTGTTTCCAAGTTGTAAGTACAAGGATAGTAAGACAATAGGTTTATATTGTTTTTTTATATTTACATGTGTGTAGTTGCTGGAATGTGTTAAATTGTATTCTTTTTGGATAAGGCTGTTTATTCATTTTTTCCTTTAAGCAATTGACCCTGTATATTGTCACCTTAATACAGAGACCATTTTATGTCCTTTTTCTTTCTTTTTATATAAAGCTTTCTTTTTAAGACCTGTTGGAATTTTTCTTTAGTGGGGACTCCAGGGAATTGAGTCTGCAGCTCACCAGGAAATTGGTGGGAGGAAGAAGTCAGGGGGAAAATCTCTTTGTGTTAGATTTACTAAGCCTGACTTTGCATACCCCGTGGGTGAGGGGAGAGGGAGATTTGATCTCTCAGTATTTTTGTTTCAAGGACTTGAAGCAGGGAGGGTGGAATCCCTTTGTTTAGATTCACGGAGCTTGAATCTGTATATCTCTCCAGGAACCCAGGGAGGGAACACCTGGAGGGGAAGAGGGAGAAGGGAAGTGGGTTATTTCCCTTTGTGGTGAGACTCAAAGAATCTGGGTCTTGGGGTCCCCTGGGAAGGTTTTGGGGAGACCACAGTGAGCTAGGCACTGTATAATTCCTGGCTGGTGGCAGCAATACCAGGTCCAAGCTGGTAACTAAGCTTGGAGGTTTTCATGCTAACACCCATATTTTGGACACTAAAGTCCAGATCTGGGAAGAAATGGGACACATGGTTACTCTAGGGAGGAAAGAATTGCACATTAAAGGCAAGATGAGTGCCTATCAGCTCAGGCACCTCTTTGCAGAGCAGGGGCACAATATTGGCTTTATATTTGTGATATGAACAGTCATTTTGTACCTGAGGTATTTTTTGCAGTTTAGGTCTCCTGCCTGTCCTCTGTTGTTTGAGAGGATTCTGACATGCTGGAACCAGTATGTTTTTCCCATGGAAGGAAGGGAGTGCACAATTTAGGCATGCCATGGAGGCAGTCTGTACTCTCTCCATGCTGCAGAGCCCTACTCTTTGGGGATTCTCATGTACCACAGTGCTCAAGGGATTTGGCAGACTGGCCAGTAAGGGGCTGGAGTATAATTGGGCTGTGATGGATCTGATGGAGTGTGAGAGTAAAACATCTACCAGCCCACTGCCCATCTCCTTCCTCCTGGCCAGGTAAGGGGAAAGATCCTGAGCCAGAAAGTGGCCAGGCTCTGCTGAGGAGTGGGAGCAACATGGCCCAGGGAGCTGAAGATAAGCCCCAGGAACATGTGGAACAGACTAAGAATGCCTGACATTACAGATGGATGCAGGTCTATGTGTGGTTTATGCAGGAGCAGCAGCATTTGGGCAGGGAGCTAGCGCAGAGGACCCCAATGAGAGAAACAAACTGAGCCTGTTAGCTTCAAGAGAGACTGACTGGAGAGAGCTCCTCAGGCACTAGGCCTTAAAGAGCCCAAATTCTCAGTCGGACTGCCCCAGGGACCCAAACAAGAACTTCTGCTGCTCGCTTTAAACTGGAACTGTTTAAGTCCCCTGTACCTAGGGTATCTGCAACCTTTCCCCTTCCTGCCAGCCCTTGTAAAATATGCTTTTACTTAGCCATATGTCTAAGTGGTTTTTGAGGCCTAGTTGCTAAAGCACCCACAGTGCTTGCCTCAGAGTTATGGTACACCTAGCATGCTACTTCATGTACTGGGCAGCCACAATAATTACATGGTAGATATGTCACTATGTGGATCCACTGGCCACTGTCTCCAACAGAGAGTTCACCAGTTGTAGGGACTATTGTAGCTTTGAAGCTGTGGAAGAGATTGCAGAGCAACTATTGCCATTGTGTAGCTTGAAGGCGAGGATACTTTTCTCCAGTGTCCCCTTAAAAATCATTTGTGCAAAGTGTAGTCACTTTGGGCTATGCATTGTTTTCAGAATTTGGCCTTAAAGGGTTTTTGTATAGGGCTAATATTAAAGTGTCTTTTGAGGAAAAAAATATATAGAGACAGTCTATTCTTTCTTGATCATTCTTACCTATGTGATATAAGATTAGGAAGGTAGTTGCAATGTTTAAAAAATACTTCAAATGTTGTCCACATAATGAATTTGAAAACTAACAAAAGCCAGCATGCTATCTTTCTGCATCTGAGAACCAGTAGGTCTAAGGCTCATCTTAAAAGGTTAAAAAAAGTCCCTGTGAACCTTTTTTCATAAGTGTAACAGTTCTTAGATGAAAACCCTCAGAGGTAAGGAAGACAAATGCCTGCTGTTGAATAGGGTATTTGAACAAATGACCCATGAGGTCTCTTCTAGTCTTGCAAAATTAGAGAAAATGTTCCTTGCTAATTTACACTAGAGATGCCTCTATTTTGGATTTTTTGAGCTGAGAAGAGGGGGTTAAAGAGGGAGGGGCAGAACTTCCATTCAAACAAGTACAAAAATATGTAATTGAGAGCCATAATGTGGAACGAGAAACAAATTTTGACCTTGTAAATCCATGGCAATGAAGTCATGGTTGCATTGTTGAATTATACAACAATATCAAACATGTTACTTATTCCTTATTGTAAAGATAAAGTGATCAGATTACTTAAATTTGTGTTGTGAAATTCATAGCAGATGTTATCCATAAGTAAAATGCAAATATACTTTATGCTACTGAAAGTGAAAAGAAAATATTCATCTTTCCATTCCTGCTGTAGTATCGAATGCCAGCTTCAAACTGAACTTGCTGTTGAAAACACCCCAAAAGTGATTATGCCATATTGTAGATAACAAACATAAAAAAGAAATGCATTCATGAGACTTTTTGAAATCTAAAGCAGGCTCTAAAGTGTTCAGTTGAGCCACCTGTCCACTCCAATGTAGGGACAGCCATTCTGACTGATCAACAAATAATTTAAATAGTGGAATAATATTTTTCCTGAACTGGGTTTGTGTTGTAAAAAATATCTTTTTGCAGTAATTTTTTTCAGAAATGCTGGAGGCATTCTTTATAGAACAGGACCTGCATTTTAGAAAAATATGGCTAAGAAGCATTTCATAACCCATCTTGCTAATGTGAATAATAGAAGATTACCTGTAGAGAGTCTAATCTAACTTCTTTTAAGTTGCAGTAAAATGTTTTTCTCCTATCCTCAGTGCACTAGGGTAAAGCAGACCTGATACATGTGGCATATGAAAACCAGAATCCATGTTACTTATCACTGGAGCTGACTGGATAATCCATGACAAATTTGTTGTATATTTTGACATTTTTGTTAATAACTGATTATTTGTGAGTAACTTTTCCCATTATTTCATGAGCTTTGCTCATTACATAAGTGTGGTTTCAGTAACTGGAGTGGATTATAGACTTCAAAATTCAACTCCAGTAAACTCTTCATATTAATTCACTCAGTGTGCTGAATCCTTATGAATGAATGTATGGACAAAGCAGTTTTTCCTTTTAAAGTGTCAGAAACACACCATCATTCATAAACCACAATAGTCCAGTTAGAATATTTTTATAGGGGAATAGGAGTTATTGCTAAGCATTCGTCTTAGAATTCCAGTAGTTCTGTTGCAGCCTAACTTTTGGGATAAATTTGGGTTCATGGTTTTCTAAACGGAAGTCAGGATAATTCAGTTAACAAACTCATTTAAAGGAAAAAAAAGTTTGCTAGTGACCGAAAGGTCCCAGTATATTCAGAACAGTGTCTACAGTATGAACAGTGAATTGGTTTCCAATAGTTTTCTATTTTGCTTTCTTGGCAACAGTATTACGCAAAACAATGTGTGAAAAGTTGCAATGAAATTGTCACTAAGAATCCTGATTGACAAGATTTAATATTTTATCCATTTCAAATTATATTACTCTTAGAATCATAGAAGTCAGAGCTGGTAAAAGCCATTAGATAATAGACTCTTGTCTTTCGGAAAATGCAGTATATAGTCCCCTGACCGGATTGTTGTATCCAGTATTAAACTCATATGGTTACACTTCCTCTGAGCCAAAAAGTCAAGATGTACTATAAATAAGAATAGTTACCTTAAATGAAAATTGTACACACAAAATCTAACTGATAAAGACTTTGCCTTTTCTCTGAGCCAAAATCTGTGGTTCTTACTCAGTTTAATTTCAGTCTTTACTTAAACAAAATCACACTGAAGTCAAGGATTGAGTTAGGACCTGAGGATTTGGCTCTGTGCTTGTTCTGCTGTGTCATACTCTGCACTGTACCAGATTGTGCTTTAAATATGCTTCTGAGGGTATGCAGTTAATTTCATGATGTTCAGCACCTGAGACATTTATGGTGTGATATATAATTAAATTGGGGGGAGGGAGGGAAGAGGTTGTGGCAAGAAATATCCTTGCAACTTTCACTGAAAAATTAAATGTGTGAAAATAGTTTTAACTGTAACAATTACCAGCTTCAGAGTTCTTTTGAAAATTCCCCAAATAAAGCAGATATTTTGAGGCAATAGCACTCAAAATGTCACAAGCAAAAAGCAACATTTTTCCTTATCCATTTGGTATTTAGATTATTTATTAGGAGTATTGTGGTAGTGCCCAGTGGCCCCAATCAATGGTTACAGTCCTATTTTGCTAGGTTCCGTACACACACAATAAAAAGAAGGTTCCTTTCCCCCCAAAAGTTTATATCCAAGTATAAGATGCGAGACAACAAGCAGGCACAAGAGGAAAGCACAGTAAGATGATTATGAACAGTGTTGATAGCACACCATCTACTCAACCATTGACAAGTACAATCTATAAAATCAATAAAGATATTCTGCAGTTACAGAAGAGCGCTCCTCATGAGCTAATTTCCATTCATTTTCAGCAAGCAAACCAACTTTCTCTACAATCCCAGTTGATTTTATCAACTCATGCTCCAGGCCTGAAATGTCATTTCCTTATGTGGTCTCTGCCCATGTGAAGAGCTTGCCTATGAAACCCATATGCAGATAACTGTCAAAGTAACCACAGTACCCACCAAAGGTCTCATTATAAAGTGGTCATGGCATTTTTGAATGTAATTCTGCAGAGACTGGAACAATGAAGATAAACCTTCAAAAAGCTAGTGATCATGTGGTGGTGCTGCTGCTGCTGCTCGTCGTCAATTTTTGTGAAGATGCAATTTCACTGTTAAGTATGCAAGCTTAAAACTTGCTGCAGAACTAGTCACATTAATGCTCCAAGATCGTGAATACTAAGAAGAGTGTGAACACAGCTGAGCTGCATTAAACACGTCAAACCACAACTTCAGGAATTTTTGCTACAATAATGACCTTGCTCATCTGGATGTATATGTATTCACAGAGCCATCTGGGGCAAAGTACTCAACTGTTTTTGGCTTAAGTTCATTTTTATGAGCGCTAGTACTTGGATTGTCAGGGTTGCCTAAGAGTTAGGTGCACCATTCAATGGAATACTGGCACCAGATTTCCCAAGGCTCCTTTGAAAATCCCTAGATTAAATTCACTTGCCCTTCCTTTTTTAGAAGGGAAGCAAAAAAGGAGTATTAGTTTAGAACACAAGAACATAAGAATGGCCGTACTGGGTCAAACCAAAGGTCCATCTAGCCGAGCGTCTGTCTACCGACAGTGGCCAATGCCAGGTGCCTCAGAGGGAGTGAAGCTAACAGGCAATGATCAAGTGATCTCTCTCCTGCCATCCTTCTCCATCCTCTGATGAACAGAGGCTAGGGTCACCATTCTTTACCCATCCTGGCTAATAGCCATTTATGGACTTAACCACCATCAATTTATCCAGTTCCCTTTTAAACATTGTTATAGTCCCAGCCTTCACAACCTCCTCAGGTATGGAGTTCCACAAGTTGGCTGTGAAGAACAACTTCCTTTTATTCGTTTTAAACCTGCTACCTATTAATTTCATTTGGTGACCGCTAGTTCTTGTATTATGGGAATAAGTAAATAAATTTTCCTTATCCACTTTCTCCACATCACTCATGATTTTATATACCTCTATCATATACCCCTTTAGTCTCCCCTCTGTGATTGCTGCTGTCATTGCTCCCATTGTCCTCCTGGGAGGATTGTTATAAGGAAATAATCTGTGGTATGGCTGGAGGCTCATCACCACCAGGATTGTAAAAGTTGGAAAAGGGAAGGATTAGGGTCAGTTCCCCACAATATAAATACTTTCCTTGAGTATAAGCTGCATTTCAAATTATTAATGTGACTTGGAATCCCACAGGGGATAAAATACATTTAAGAATCATAAAGGAAAGGCATGAGAAAATACATTAAATGGATTGCAGAGAGGATAGGCCTGCTATTCTCTGCAATGGAAGTTTAGGTTTAGGTGGGATTAATCTAATTCTGCCTTTGATGTGGCCATGCGAAGTATTTAAAGATATTAGCTGAGCTAACAGATAAAGTATATGGACCAATGTTACATTTAAATTCCTTTAAAGTAATATTAATTTGTATTTTGAAAGAAGTTGCCTTTTATTTAGAAGAAGGCATTAGTAGCTAATAAACATGTTACAAACAAAGAGTGTAGGAGTGATTTCAACCTGCCTGAAACAGCCATGAATATTTTAATGAAATTCCCTTTACGTCAGGCCTGCTGCTAACATTTTCATTTGCTTTAATTATTGCAAAATGGCTCCAGAACAAAGACAAGTCTATTATCTATAGAATAACTGACAAATTAAAATCACAAAAGTAAACAGTGGCATGTGGAACATAATTCTCATGTGTTTGTAGTAAAGAACTGTATGTGCTCAGCAGACAGAATGAAGCTGATCGTTCTGCAATGATCTAATGGGGAAATGCAATTGCTTTTGGCAAAAAAAAAAAAGGGAAAAAGAGTAGCACAAGAGTAGATCAAGTTTTCTTTTTTTGGGCTGGGTGAATTATTAAATTAATCTGTTTTCGTCAAACTGGTTTAATTCCCTGCAGTCGAAGTCTGGAGATTGTTTATTTGGAGTTACCCTGCATGTGGTCAGTTTTCCTCCTCCCAGTAAAAGGGTTTTTATTTAAAAAAAAAAAAATCTCTTTTCTTTGATTCAAAGCTACTAAAAGGCCTTATAAACCAGACTTTTTCTTTTTCACTTAAGCAATTCATTGCTAGCCAAGCATAAGTTACAGGGACATCTTGATATTACTTGTTTGGCATTAGAGAGACAAAAGCTGAAAAGGTGTCAGAGCTGTGCTCAGGTTAGAAGGCAATGCAGATGCTACATTCTGAAGTCACCATTCATTCTTGGACATCTGAATATAATACTTCTGTTGCCTATGAGACTGTTTTAGAGGCTGCTGCACACCCTCTTTGGCTTTATATATGGTGGTATAAAGTATAATCTAGTATTTTACGGGGGTCAGATTATTCTTCAGGCACCTTCAATCCATAGTTGAATATATGAAATTTAATCCCTTTGGATGTTCAGTAACAAACAGTGGCAGAAATCATTTAATTTGTCTAGCATTATATAATGGCTGATGCTAAGCAAGGAAAGGAATGTTAAAATATTGTTCCATCTGCCTATGGTTAACAAGTTCTTTTCAAGGGACACTTCTGAGTTTTGTATGCAGTAACTTTTTAGTGCCACTGCAGAAAACAAATCGTGTTCAAAACCATGTCAAGTAATTGTAGTTAGCCCTGAGCCCACTCTAGCCTATGCTGACTTCTTCATACCACAACTAGCTGATACAATGCTGAATATGACTTGTTCCATCTATGCTGACTAGACAGTCATGGTCAGCATCATTAGTGAACTCCTTATTGTCATGTTTAAACATGATAAAATTACATAGTGATTATGTCTATCTGGAGGGCAGAGAAGATTCCCAGGGAGACTGTGGCTCCCTAACTGATCAGAAGCTTTAAAAATGTTTGGGTTCAAGAATAGAGATGAAATTCAGACTGTTTCTCTAAATATGCAGAAGAAACAAGGAAAGACTGAATGATGTGAAGCATGGAGAAATGTAGCAGTCTAAGCCAATGCCTATTGAAATATGCTGGGTCAGTTATAAAAAAGAAAAGAGAAATCGCTTCTGGGCCTCATTCAGCTAATGAAACAAAGAGAGTCAATTTCTTAGTGAAAATTGATGCTAGGATTGACTCCAAATGATGGACAGTTTCTAGCTAGCTTTATTGCAGTGCAGGCTTACTTCATGTTACAATGCCACTGGTATTGAGAGAGTTTTAAAGAAATTAAGTTTCTTTTAAAACTTGTGCTGGTGAGTGATAAAGTAGCTATTGGTTTTGAAGGATTTGCATTCATTTCTAATTGTACACCACATTTTCATATGGAAACTACATTGTATGCATTGCCTATTCTTTTATATTATATTTTTGAACTCTGACCTGAAAGTGGGCAGAATAGATGATAGATTGAAGTTATAGTTTGGTGAAAAAGCCACTTGCCTACTGTGACCATTCCTTTTTATGACATGACTGAACCAGATTTGGATAAAATGTGAATATCGCTTGCCTGAGCAAGGTGATGTTTGCATAATCAAAGATATCCATGGTGAGTGCATTGCTACTGGTGTCCAGCTGATGATGTATGTGAAGGTAGCCATTCATTGAGTCTACTGGAAACCAAGGCCTGACTCAGCAGTGGAGTAATACAGTGCTGAATAGGGCCCTAATGGTCCAATTAATGAATAATAAAATGTAATGTCAATACTGGGGAAACTGATATATGGCAGCTCAAAGCCTCTACTTCAATATTTCCTCTCCACCATAGTCTGGCAGCCTTGCAAAACATGAAGATCAATTAAATTTTATTGTTGAATTTGACCCTTAATTCTGAAATACCAAGAAAAAATGAGTTAGCATAATTAAGAGAACCATTAAGTGCACACATCAAAACTGAATAATAATGCAATCTTATTACAGTAAAACTTGGAATTCCTCACTGTGTTGGCATCCTCCCTTTGCTTTTTTTCTTGCTGGCTGCATTATGCCTAAAATTGGATTACAAACTCTTTAAGGTAGGGACTGAGGCATTTATTTTTATTTACTCTATAAGGTGTCTAGCACATTTTTCAGTGCTATGTAAATAATAAGACATTATAGCTGGATGTAATGAATAATAAGCATATGTTTGACAATATATAAATCATTTTTAAAAGTGCTGAGCACATATGGGAAAGTGTTTTGTTTTTTTCCCTGTCTCTTCTCATCTGGTTCAGTAGGAGTTTTCCAGACCTTTTGCATGTACCTCCCTTGTAGTTCTCCAAAGTAGAAGTGATATTCCCCTTCTCTGTTTCTTGCTCAGGCCTTTGTTCTTGAGAACAGCTGTGGGTCACTTGTTGCTCTGGCTCTTAGAAGGTTCACAACCTCCACAGGGAATTTTCCATGTTTGTTTTTCAGTTTTTAGCCACTGCTTTGCTCCTCCTTACATTTATTTCTCAGCAGGTCCTCCGTTACTCTCCCACAAGGAGAAGGGCAAAAAGGGATCTGTCTGAGCTACGTATGAGCTGACAAGCCTGCCAGAGAGGGTCATAAGGTTAGCAGCTGTGATAATGGAACAGCAAAAGACAAGAATATTCATGCACTACAACAGTACTTTAAGCCAAGTTAGCAGAATGGTGTTTATTAAAAACTAGTTGTTTTTGTATCTTGTGGGTGGGCAGCTACTGCTTTTCAGAGATTTCATTCTTTCCTACCCTGGCTACACAATTGCTTTTTATCCTGATTTTGCCACTGGTAATTTAAGGTAGATTCAAGCTATGGGAAATCAGTGTTATAGAAAGGCTACTGCATTAGGTAGACCATAACTCTTTTCCGGTATGCAGTTTCCTATATTCATGCCCATCTGATCTAACAATGCAAGCCAGGTAAGAGAGAAAAATGTTTTGAATATCTGAACACCTTTTTCCCTGTATTACAGTACACAGCTTCTTTCATTCTCAACTACAACACTTCATTAAGTGTCTTATCTGTATCTGTGATTCTGAGGTAGTGTAACACACTACCTAATCTACTCTATTACAGTTCAATTTTATTGTGCGTAAGGACTTTCAGAAAAACTACACTTTAAAGAATTATTTAATACAAATGAATATGATAGAAATTACAAAATAACAAAGATGTATGGAGAATCAAGCTGAATCATTCAGTCCAAGGATAATAGAGATACTGAGATAAAGTCCAGTTTGGCAGATAAGCATAAGAGAAAATACATGCTTTAAAGTAAGTTAAATGACACCTACTGATGCAAAGCAAGATATTGATGATGCTGGCTGCCAATCCAAGGAAAAACTTGTGATAAAATTTAAGAGTCAAAGTATCACATTTCCTTGTGTCTCCTCCTCTACCAACCAAACTGGTAAAAGAACCAGCCCTTTTATAGATGTAAAGGCCAGGTTTTTTCCAAACAGATCCTAAAAGTAGACTAATAAATCCATATTTAGTTACCTAGTGACAAGTGGTTTGAATGGTCACAGCTCCCAGTGAAGGCGTGGTTTTCTTCTTTCATCTGTCCTTCAGGCATCCCTCCCCCATTTTATTGATGAATGCTGGAACAGGCAATTTTTGGTCTGAGTCCTCTTAGCTTTGAGTGATAACAGTTAACTGCTGTTCAGATGATACAATGAAGTCTCACAGTTTTACCTTTTTCTACCTATGCCCTGCTGGTTTCTCTTTGGTATTATAATCAAATTTCTCTTTAATTTTCCATTTAATCTTTTACCAGTTGCTGGACCTGATAACTAATTCATTGGTAGAGTATTTAAACCAAAATGTTATTCAGGTGTTGGGCTCAGATAAGAATGTGCACAGTTTAATTAGTATCTAACGAACTGGGGGCTGCAAACTTGAACAGGAAGAAGGTTGGCTGTTTGGCATTTTCCATCTGATGAAGATGAACAGGAATGATTATGATATGAGGACTGAATATTACAACAGTTGTTTGCTATTGTTACAAATCTTTTTTGACCAACTGATATTGAATTCTATTTTTATCAACAATAAAAATGGAAAGAAGTTTAGCATATTTTTCCCCATCGTGAAAACTCTTTATTCTTCCATTGCTTTTAGCTATTTTTTTGTTGTATAGCAATGCTGCAGCATTATACCTTTAGTCATGATGAGTGCAGATACTACACTTGCTAGTTTTGGATTAAAACCTTGTTTTATTAGATCTTTTTCACCCATATCCAGTAGCAGTTGTAAGGATTTTTCATTTTGCTCTATTTAATGCACAACATTGTATTTAACATGGGAAAATAATCAGACATCTATAATTTTAAGTACGTTGTATATCTCAAACTGACAGGAAATTTAGTCGAGTAATGCTGTAATATCTTTACCTAAAGGAAATCCTAGAAGCGTAAATTAATAGAAGCAGCATTTTTTCCATAACAGCTACACTGTGAAATGTTCAATATGTGAAAATAACTGATGGCTGAGCAGCACAGAGCAGTCAATTGGGCCATGGAAGCTGTGGGGTGGTGAGGTGGGAAAAGATTTGACCCACTGAATTTCTGTATAAAATACCCTGCTGGACAGGTAAATTTTCCTCTCAAAACCTGAATTTTTTTCATGGGGAAAATTTCAATTCTAATTTAAAAATTCTGATTTTTCCAGTGGGAAATTTTGAATTTAAAAAAAGGTGGGGATTGCACTTTTCACACTTCCTTACACTTTTTTCCAAACAAAAAAAATCTGGAAAGTGTGAAAGTGGATTTTTTCATACTTATAATTTTCTAACTGGAAAAAAGTTGGAAAATGTTAAGAAGTGTGGAAAAATAATCTCTTCCCCACTTTCTCTACTTTTTTATTATTGTCCAACTTTTTTCTATTTGGAAAACAAAACAGTGTGAAAAGTGGGATTTTTCCCCAATGTTTCTTTCTATTTTGTTTTCCCACTGGAAAAAAGGAGGGAAAGGTAGAAAATGGGAAAGGAAAACCCAAAATGGAAAACTGAAATTCTAAGTGTCCAAAAACTGAACTGAAAAGACATTTAAGTTGAAACACGATAATTGTCATTTTATTTTGAAATTTTTAATTTTAATTTTTTTTAAATTAGACCAAAAATCTTCTTATCCCTGGGGAAGATGACCATATTTGGGAAATGTTCAATGAAAGTATCCCAGATTGCCTACCACTGATCTAGAGCAATATATACAACCCATGGTCCACCAGTGCCACTTCCTGCAGCTCCCATTGGCTGAGAACAGCGAACTGCGGATTACCCATATGGGCTGCATGCAGCTGGCAGGCCACAGGTTGCCCATCACTGCTCTGGATAAACAATTTTCAATCTTGTTTTTCTGTAATACTTTTTCACAACTTAAAAAGGTTCTTTTGCAAGTGTATCCACACAGTAGTTACTTCCCAGCCTACATTAACATTATTTCCACATGCACATACATAACTCAGAGGACTGCCTGCTCTTTGCTCTAGCTCAATGATCTTTTCTTCATATGTTAATTTTCTTCACGGTGGTGTTTGTCTAAATCCAATTTGCTTTCTGACTTGCATCTGTTTAGATACATAGTCTTATTATTTCTTAACATTAATTCTACTGTACATCAAATATGAATTATTTGTTAATGCTGATCGGTCATAGTTGTCACAAAACTGCTGAGGTTTTTTTTTGTTTTAGATATAATAAAATAGACAAGCACAGTTTTTTGAGTTTAACCATAATAAGCCAGTAAAAGCCTTATTTATGAAAAAAGTCATAATAAAGTATGACTGGTAGGACACACAGCTTTTTGACATATCCCATAGTTTCAGCCCACCTTAAGTAGTGCTTGTGAACACTTGTCTGAAATATGTAGGGGATGTGTCAATATGCTGGACTAGGAATTGCTCTCATAAAAGCCGAGCAATGGCATAATATGGGCAGTTACTGTGCAATCTTTCATTTGAACTTTCACATACTTTCTGGGCCTAGTTTTACACTTCTGTTTATTGCAGAATAGAGACTATCATTTAAGTTGTATTGACATTTTGTGATGTGGATATAAACTATTAGGGCCTAATATAAGACAAGAAACCTTTCCTTATGTTTACAATGTCTGTTGTGCATAAAGAAAATCCTTATGAAAATTCTTTTATATTCAGTAACTTCATGCTAAACAGGAGGTGCCTTTATTTGAGCATAAACGTAATGTCAACTGAAAAGAGATTCTAAAGAAGTATGGAAAACTGTTTAAGATCCTGAATAGTCTTCACTTATGGTACCTACCAATTCCTAACTTCAATGTTCTATGCCAAAGATTTCTCAATAAGACTCCTGCCCACCACGGATTGCACTCTCCTATAAAAGGCCTTGTCCCCACAAAAGAGATTTTTATGAGCTACCTGACTTGTTTTCACAGTCTGCTGTAGCCTGAATAATGATTAAACATTTTTCCCACTCTCCTGATGTCCTCCTCTTCTTCATTTCAGCACTTCTGTTCTAGAAGTAGGCTTCCAGGGAAGAGAACCAGGTTCTAGCTGCTACATTTTGACTGTTGTGTGGTGTTACCGAAATATTGGGTCTGCCTAGCTGAGAGCTAAATAACTGCCTGACAGGGATAAGGAAAAATGCTTTATTTTGCAGAAAAAGGAGAGCCTGTACCTTGGTACAAAAGATTTTGTTTTACATAAATTTTATAAACTTTATATATATATTTAGACAAAGACTCTTGCGTGTTAATACTTGATTGGTAAGTGTAAAATTTTATGCCAGCCAATCCAAGAACAGAGTTACAGGGGTGCATCTGCACTGTCTCCTATTATATTGCCAATCATTACCAACTTACACTGCAGTTCACAATCATCAGCTAATTAACTCTTCACTACCCCATGAGTCATATTACTATTTGATTAGCTTAAATGGCAGCGCTAAAAATAACTTTGCCTGGTCCTTTTGTTCATGCTCTTCCCTTTCATGTCATCCCCACCGGGTTTTTTCACTATGAAAAATGGGGACTATCAAGATGCATACACAGTGAATCAAAGCCACCACGTGGTCATATGGTAATGCACCTAAAAACTAGTAATATAATATTGCAGTGACCCTTGTCCTCTTGTCTCCCTAATTTCATGCTTTGTGCTATATCTAATCTCTTCAAAGCAGGAACTCTCTTTCATTCGTTTCTGTAAAAAACTATGCATATTTATGTTGCTGTATGAATAATAATAAGCTTTAAAGAGAAACCTTTTAAATGTTTGATTTATATTTGCTTGTACTCTGCTTCTGTATACATGGTTTATATTTGAATGTCCTGATTTTGAATCATAATAGCTGCAGCCTACTGTGTTGACCTTCTTCTGATCTTAAATTGAGCGTAGTTAGAGATTATGAAATGTTATCCATCCTTCATTGCCTGTCTGACACCTCTGCCCTAGGATAAAGTTTAACCAACTGAAGAGTATGCACCATACCATCCAAACAGATGGACATTAATGCTGCGAGCTAGACATAACAATTAGTACCTATTCCTAACGCATTATGCTATCCCTAATCCATCCCTAGGTTGAATTAACTCTCAGAAATAGAAACAAGTTTTAGCCAGTTTGTTTAGTGAGGATTTTTGTCTCATTTAAATCAGGTACAGTTCTAGGTTTGGACAGAAAGAGGCACTATGCCAAATTCAGTAGTAGATATGTGGACAAACATAATGAAGAGAATCTGGTACCCTCACCATTGCACAGGTATCTTTCCATTGTACAGATAACCTTTGTCACTGATGGTCTGTGCTGGACTATTACAAGATGCCTTTTTCCCTAAAGGAAGTCCCTGTAACCCATCCTTTGAGGAATGAGATGCTGTTGTATTTCAGCATTCTTCTGGTATGCAAGTATTATGGAATGCCCACAGGCATAGACCTGTAGTATGTCATTCAGCGGATGTCCATGTCTCAATACATGGCTTCCCATGCCAAAAGTGCTACTAGTTTATTTCTCAGACAAAATGTCAAATACTGACTTTGTGTGGAAATTTCCTAAACGATGTAGGACTGGATATGAGTTATCAGTACTGTTTTTTTGTTTTTTAAAAATTAGAGATGGTTGAATCAGTTCAGATATATATAAAACAACTAATGATGGGAAAATTGCAAAAGTTTCTGTACTGGGGTTTGGCTCAGGTGCTTTTCTGAAGCATTCTGTATTGCAAAATTGGATTGGAAATTTCACCAGAACTCATCCTTCACAAGACTACTGAGATTCCTGGTTTCAGTCAGAACAGGAAGTACGGGTGATTTAGTAGTGAGACATATGTTGTCCTTATAAGAGGAAAGATGGACCTATGATTAGGGAACTAAATGGGATTCAAGAAACCAGGATTTTATTTCCTGCACCACCACAGACTTTGTGTGACCTTGGGCAAATTGTTTAGGGTCAGATTTTCAAAAATATTTGGAAGTCTAACAATGTAGGTAGATGCCTAGTGAGATTTTCAAAAATGAACTAAGGCCTAACGCCCAATCTTTATCTTCAAGTGCGTAAATACCTTTAAAAATCTGGCCCATAGTCTCTTTGAGCCTCAGTTCCTCATTTATAAAGTGAGAATATTAGTAATTCAGTACCTCTATTTATGAGGATAAATAGATTAAAGATGAGAAATGCTCAGATACTGTGGAAATGGGGGTCATATAAGTATCACAGATTGTGATATTTTCTCCCTTACTGGAAATACATTAAAAAGGCATGGTTCCAACCCAATTTTGAAGACTAAACAAAGTTTTGATATTTCAGATAAGCTTTGAAGAAGTATCTCAAATTCCTGGTTAATTGTGCAATATAAACTTCCAAACTTTTGAGGACTACCAATTTTTATTTTTATTTTAAATCACCCATACATACCCAGCACAGAGCAGAGTTAGAGAATGTGGGCTGTTTACAAATTAGCAATCTACCAATTATATAAAAAAGTTGAGAATCATATTTGTGAAATATTTTAGCTGTGCAAAGGTCTATATTTTTCTGAATATAATTGAGAAGAGACTAATAATATCCTATAGCAGATAGTATAGTTATTTTATATCTATCTTTTGCTGTATACTAGAGGTTCTGATTGTACAGAATATAGATTTAATTAGCAGATATCTTTCTGGTTCTAATAACTGCAAATTTACAAACTAACCTAAAGAGAGAAAAAATTCAGTTTAGCATATAACAAAGACTTTATTGACACTATTCTGCATTTGTGTTATGCTGAGGAGATGTTAATATTAGGGTATAGATTAAGCCCTATGTCATCTACAGAAAGTTGTTCTTTCACCCTGCTTGGGTCTCCATTCAGTAATGAAAATAGCAGACTGCTAGTATGTAGCAGAATGCACACTATGAATGATTCATAAAGCAAAACTGGAGATGCATAAGGATGTACAGTGCAGTGGACTAGGGTTTGTAACTTGGGCAAAATGTATGCAGAAATCCATATATGGAAAAATCTGGTTTATTTATAATGCAACTAACACATATTCCTTTATTATGGAAATGTGTATCTTATTCAGAATTATGCCAAGATGTTTCACAACAAGGTGATGAATACATTGTTGTAAGAGTTACAATATGAGAAGAAGCACAATAATAGGTGTGAAAATCAAGAACCTGCTCCAATGACATAGAAGAAAGCTAGTATCCTCAAAGGCATGCTAGTATTTTAGTTTAAATGACTATTTTCAATGAAGTAAGGTACATGTCAAAAAACATTGGCTCCAATCTCTTCCTAGTGTGCTGCTTGCTGCCAGTATGTTAGATGAGCTATTCTATTATTTCATCTTTTGGCTTGACCAAGTGAAGATAAGAGTGGTTATGAATATTAGATATCATGGTCTTTGGAAACGGGGAGGCTTAGTTTTCTTTTCAGAACAAAGAGACCATTTGTCAGATTCTTTGTGATGTTACAGAACTAAATCAGCTTGATCCTGTCTCTTCTGGATTACTGTTGTGAGAGTGCCTGAGTATAAACAAAAAGAACAGGAGTACTTGTGGCACCTTAGAGACTAACAAATTTATTTGAGCATAAACTTTCATGGGCTACAGCCCACTTCATCGGATGCATGTAGTGGAAAATACAGTAGGAAGATACATGTATACACACAGAACATGAAACAATGGGTGTTACCATACACAATATAAGGAGAGTGATCAGTTAAGGTGAGCTATTATCAGCAAAAGAGAAAAAGAATTTTTTGTAGTGGTAATGAAAATGGCCCATTTCCAGCAATTGACAAGGAGATGTAAGGAAATTGCGGGAGGAGGGAGAAATAAGCATGGAGAAATAGTTTTACTTTATGTAATGGCCCATCCACTCCCAGTCTTTATTCAAACCTAGTTTGATGGTGTCTAATTTGCAAATTAATTCCAATTCAGCAGTCTCTCACTGGAGTCTGTTTTTGTTCTGAAGTTTTTTTGTTGTAATAGTGCGACTTTTAGGTCTGTAATCGAGTGGCCAGGGTGATTGAAGTTTTCTCCAACTGATTTTTGAATGTTATAATTCTTGGCATCTGATTTGTGTCCATTTATTCTTTTATGTAGAGACTGTCTGTCCGGTTTGGCCAATGTATATGGCAGAGGGGCATTGCTGGCACATGATGGCATATATCACATTAGTAGAAGTGCAGGTGAACGAGCCCCTGATGGCATGGCTGATGTGATTAGGCCCTATGATGGTATCCCCTGAATAGATATGTGGACAGAGTTGGCAGCAGGCTTTGTTGTAAGGATAGGTTCCTGGGTTAGTGTTTTTGTTGTGTGGTGTGTGGTTGCTGGTGAGTATTTGCTTCAGGTTTGGGGGCTGTCTGGAAGAAAGGACTGGCCTGTCTCCCCAGATCTGTGAACCTATCCTTGCAACAAAGCCTATTGCCAACTCTGTCCACATATATACATATATATATACATATATATATACATATATATATAACTACTTTATTTTCCACTACGTGCATCCGATGAAGTGGGGTTGTAGCCCATGAAAGCTTATGCTCCAATAAATTTGTTAGTCTCTAAGGTGCCGCAAGTACCCCAGTTCCCTCAGCCTCTCCTCGTAAGTCATATTCCCCAGCCCCCTACTCATTTTTGTTGCCCTTCACTGAACTCTCTCCAATTTGTCCACATTCCTTTTGTAGTTGGGGGGAACAAAACTGGATGCAATACTCCAGGTGTGGCCTCACCAGTGCCAAATAGAGGGGAGTAATGGCTTCCCTTGATCTTCTGGTAAAGCTCCTACTAATACAGCCCAATATGCTGTTGGCCTTCTTGGCACCAAGGGAACACTGCTGACTCATATCCTGCTTCTCATCCACTGTAATTCCCAGGTCCTTTTCTGCAGAACTGCTGCTTAACCAGTCGGTCCCCAGCCTGTAGCGGTGCATAGGATTCTTCCTTCCTCTTCACTTGTCCTTGTTGAACCTCATATGATTTCTTTTGGCCCATCCTCCAATTTGTCTAGGTCACTCTGGACCCTATCCCTACCCTCTAGCATATCTACCTCTCCCTGCAGGTTCGTGTCATCTGCGAACTTGCTGAGGATGCAATTTATCCCATCATCCAGATCATTAATAAAGATGTTGAATAAAACCGGCCTCAATACCGACCCCTGGGGCACTCTGCTTGATACTGGCTGCCAACCAGACATCGAGCCGTTGATCACTACCCATTGGGCCCGACAATCTAGCCAGCTTTTGATCCACCTTATAGTCCATTCATACAATCCATACTACTTTAACTTGCTGTCAAGAATACTGTGGTAGACCATATCAAAACTTTGCTAAAGTCAAGATATATCACATGTACCGCTTTCCCCAAATCCACAGAGCCAATTATCTCATCATAGAAGGCATCGGGTTGGTCAGGCATGACTTGCCCTTGGTGATTCCATGTTGACTGTTCCTGATCACCTTCCTCTCCTCCAAGTGCTTCAAAATGGATTCCTTAAGGACCTGCTCCATGATTTTGCTAAGGACTGATGTGAGGCTGACTGGTCTGTAGTTCCCAAGGTTCTCTTTCTTCCTTTTTTAAAATATGGACACTATATTTGCCTTTTTCCAATCATATATCTCCTTTCTTGGTAAGGGTAGAATTCCCTCCATCCAGCTGGCCAGTTAATTTCTAGTCATCCATACATCATTGCAAATTTTCCACATGAGATAATATTGAGGTCACCAATCACTTTTAGCAATTCTGCTGATATTTACTTACCCTTGGTACTTTCCCAGGCTTCACTTTCATAATAGTATGAACCATAGTATTAATGGGGTTATGAACCTTTTGTGCAGTGGAGTTTGTCAAGGAGGTGAACAATTTGCTGCTGTTCTGCTGAAAACACACACTCATATCGTTTTTGAGGTGAAGAAGGGTTTGAACATTTTTTATTAATGTAAGTGAACGTGTATGGAGCAGAAGCGAAATGTTTCACATCTTACTGTTGTATAACATTGTTTATTGTGAATAAAGAGTTTTGTCTCTAACATTCTGTTTAGATACAACTGGTCTCCCTAACAGTAACTTCCTCACAAATTTTCACAGGAAAAACCCACCCCCTTTGTAGAGAACAGCATGCTGTATACAGCAACTACTCCATGCTGTTTCACTTCTCTGACCCTGTGGTGCCTCCTTAAGACCTATGCAGTCGCAGCCCTGTAGAAACGCTTCTGCTGAATGCATGGAAACATGTTGGAGGGACACAGCTTCCCTCTTTCTTCCCTCATTTTACTTCCCTGTGCACCTGTAGATGAGAGGAACATGGGGCTTTGTGCTAATATTTTTATTCTTATGTGTATGTATGACATAATTTGCTGTATTTGTGTGCTTTACTGCTGTGTAGTCTTGTATTTATGAAAAATTAATATAATGATTAACTGCTTGTATTGACCTAGCTGGGAAAAAGCACAACAGAAAAAGAATTGATTTTAGTTTTGTGTTGTATGTTACAAACTTTTTCTTTCATTTAAAATATTGGTTATTGGTGAGGAAATTGGTGAGGAAATGGGGCAAAATCAGTACTTGGTCCTACTAGTGAAGGCAGGAGGCTGGACTCAATGACTTTCAGGGTCCTTTCTAGTTCTATGAGCTAGGAATATCTCCTTATATTATATTATTTCTTGCCTTGATATAGTTTAGAGCAGTTTTGGGGCTGTTCTGAAATATATCTGTTGGACAATCATCAGTTGGGGACTGCAATAAGGCAGTGCATTCTGGCCAGGCCTCTCAACTTCTCAGCTTAAGACCCCTCCTAATGTAAGGAGTTCACTATGCCAGCTCCAGGACTGTTGGAAACTTCCCCCTGGGGAATTCTAAGCTGGCAGGATCTGTCCTGTTCCAGGCCCCTTTCTACACCAGAGAAGTGCAAAGAGGCCAGGGTGGGGTATAAATCTTCTCATGTATTTCAAGATAAGTTTTGCCTATGGAAATAAGCTGTAACTTGCTATTAAAGAAATGCATGAATTCTATGCCAGTGTGCTTTAATTGTCAGAGAAAAATGTTGTAAATCAATCATACTTCAGATATATCATGTTAAATCTATGGAAGCTATGGGTTCCTTTTGAAACATGAATTACTGGCCCTGAAAAAGATGATTGTGTTATCTGAAAGGAGTACATTTACCCTTCTTATTTGAGCCTCCTTTATGCTGAGCCTTCGTCATTCATTTGAATCAGTGGTTTGTGGTTAAATCTTTTTTGCTGCTTTGGAATGAAAGCTCTGTGTGTGGGAATTATTAGGATTTGAAGTTTAATTTTCACTGCTCCAAATCTCTACCACTAAAGTTCTTGCATATTCCTGCAAAAGTGTTAGATAGGGAAAAATTCTGCTGGCTATTCAGTAGTCTCCATTTTTGTTTGGTGCATTATTATGTGGTGTCCTGATTATTTGTTGCTTGATGTCTTTTGCTAGCCAGCAGACTAAATGCAGCAGTGAGAACTGAACAAATAATCTCACTATTTTGAGAAGCTGGAGGGAGGTAATCATTTTAGTTGCAAATGATGGCTATAATAAATAATACAATTCATTCAACTAAATTCTTCCTTACAACCTGCAGAGTAAAATGGAACTGTCTAAATGGCATGGAATAAGGGGGCAATTTGTTGGCAGAGTTTTGATTTGATTACCATATATTTTCCATAGTCCCACATAGCCTTATCTGATCTTAAAAAAACAAACAACAAAAAAAAAACAACCCACCCTCTGCCACTACTGCGTCAAGAAAGTCTTAGCAAAACCAATTTTGCTTTTTTTTTTTTTTTTCTTTTAAATAAGTTCAGGAACAATGGGGAGAAAGTATTTTCCTTTATAAAGTGAAGAATGTTTTTAAAAAGATTGCAATCTTATAGATGAACTGGCTGGGACTTGTGTGAATAGTGAGCCTTAAATGCTCTAGAACCTTTGAAGTGATGGCTGCAAAATGTACTAAGAAAGTAATGGAGGGTAGAAGTTAGGAGAGGATAAAGAGACGCTTGTATAAACCCTGTGATCTGGACTTCGCTTTTAACTAGGGAAAGGCAAACTTTTTTTTACCTCATTTCAAACCAACTCAAACACTGCAGGTTCCAAAGTCTGACACATACTGTATTGGATAAATAGGTAGAGTGAAAAACAGAAAAGTAAATTACAGACACACAGGAAAGTAGCAGATGGGAAGAAAGAAAATGTCAAAAGAAAAATGAATATAATAAGCCAGAATTGCCCCATGAGGAAAGTGGGAGGGAAACTACACCTCCTTTGCCATGGGGGTAGCTGTTCTAGAGGGTATTCATTCCTGAGAGAAGGCCAGGCAGTGGTACTAGCCCTGCTTTCCACCAGAGAGAACAGCTTTAAATTGAAGCTAAGGCTATATGTTGAATTACTGCAATCTTCTGGGTGGCTTAATCCAATCTTGACTGGTCTTGCCCACTTTTTCAATTGCACTGGCTGGCTGCACTGTGTATCTTCTAACCTTCCCCCTTCTGGACCCTGGTCTACACTATGAGTTTAGGTTGAATTTAGCAGTGTTAGATCGATTTAACCCTGCACCCATCCACACGACAAAGCTGTTATTTTTGACTTAAAGGGCTTTTAATATCAATTTTGGTACTCCTCCCCCGACGAGGGGATTAGCACTGAAATTGACCTTGCCAGATCAAATTTGGGGTAGTGTGGTCACAATTGATGGTATTGGCCTCTGTGAGCTATCCCATAGTGCTCCATTGTGACAGCTCTGGACAGTGCTCTCAGCTTCGATGCACTGACCAGGTAGACAGGAAAAGCCCCACGAACTTTTGAATCTCATTTCCTGTTTGGCCAGCATAGCAATCTGCAGGTGAGTGCAGATCTCAGCAGCAGAGGTGACCATGATGGAGTCCCAGAATCGCAAAAGAGCTCCAGCATGGACCAAACGGGAGGTACAGGATCTGATTACTGTATGGGGAGACGAATCCGGGCTATAAGACTACATTCCAAAAGACAAAATGCCCAAATATTTGAAAAAATCTCAGAGGGCATGAAGGACAGAGGCTATAACAGGGACTTGCAGCAGTGCCGCATAAAACTTAAGGAGCTGAGGCAAGACTGCCAAAAAAACAGAGAGGCAAATGGCGCTCCGGGTCAGAGCCCCAGACATGCCGCTTCTATGATGAGCTGCATGCCATTCTAGGAGGTGCTGCTACAACTACCCCACCCATCTCAAGATAGGGGTATGGGTTCCGTCTGTCACCCTACCACAGTTAGGGAATCCAATTGCAGCAAAGCCATCCACTGTGACCTGCACATTTTCCAGAGTCACTACCCTTGATATCAGCAGCTCTTCGATTGCGTTGGCTACTTGAATCACAGCAGCCCCCACAGTAGATTTGCCCACTCCAAATTGATGCCTAACTGACCAGTAGCTGTATGGCATTGCAAGCTTCCACAGGGCTATTGCCACTCGCTTGTGAACTGTGAGGGCTGATCTCATCTTGGTATTCTTGTGCTTCAGGGCAGGGGAAATCACATCACAAAGTTCCATGAAAGTGCCCTTACGCATGCGAAAATTTCGCAGCCACTGAGAATCATACCAGACCTGCAATACTATGCGGTCCCACCAATCTGTGCTTGTTTCCTGGGCCCAGAATTGGTGTTCCGTGGCATGAACCTGCCCCATTAACACCATGATGTCCACATTGCTGGGGCCCATACTTTGAGGGAAGCCTGTGTCCATGTCCTCATCACTCTCGTCACCATGCTGCCATCGCCTCCTTGCCTGCTTTTGCTTTTGCAGGTTCTGGTTCTGCATATATTGCAGGATAATGCGCGTGGTGTTTACAATGCTCATAATTGTGGTGGTGATCTGAGCGGCCTCCAAGCTTGCCTTGCTATGGTGTCTGCACTGAAAAAAGGTGCGAAACGGTTGTCTTCTGTTGCTCTGACAAAGCAACTGACGATGTGGCTTACAGGGTTGTCACACAGAATGGCACCCTCAAGGATTGAATTCACAACCCTGGGTTTAGCAGGCCAATGCTCAAACCACTGAGTTATCCCTCCCACAACTATTCACAGAGGGAGGGAGTGGGGAGCAAATGAATACAAACCAAATCTGGTCTCTTTATTGTTTTGATCCACTCATACATCTTAGGCTGGCCGCAGACAGTGCAGTACGATTATGAGCCGTCATCGTCTTCTGGCTGCCAGGAAAAAAGGCGAGAAATGATTTATTGCCATTGCTTTCAAGGAGGGAGGGGGGCCTGACAACATTTACCCAGAACCACCAGTGACAATGTTTTTGCCCCATCAGGCATAGGGAGCTCAACTCAGAATTCCAATGGGCGGCGGAGACTGTGGGAACTGTGGGATAGCTACCCACAGTGCAATGTCCGGAAGTTGATGGTAGCCTCAGTACTGTGGACGCACTCCACCGAGTTAATGGTCTTGAGTGGGGACACACACAATTGACTGTATAAAATCGACTTCTAAAAAATCGACTTCTATAAATTCGACCTAATTTCGTAGTGTAGACATACCCTGAGGCACATAGCCCGAAGGCAGCAAAACTGGATCAATAAATCAGGCCCTTATAACATGCACACAGAGCTCTAGCTTGTGCTAACCACCTCTTAGAAGTATAGTTAGATGATTTAAAAAAATTTTTTCAATGAAAAATAGAAATTTTTCAGTCTTGAAAATGTAAAATGTTTTGTGTTTCAGTTTTTACATTTACTTCCCCTTTTCTCATTAGTTCTCCATTCACCATTTCTAGTTGTAAAATAGAAAAAAGGAAAAGAGGGGAAAATGAGAGAGAGAGAGAGAGAGAGAGAATGGAAGGATGAAGGGAAGGGAAACCGGAAAATATTTTACAGACATTTTTAAAAACATTTTCTTTTTAATTTCCACAAAAATGACTTACCATTTTTCGAGCAGCTCCACTTAAGGAGTTTGCTTAGTCGCTAACAGGGAGCAGCAGCTTCGCTTTGGGTAGAAACTGTTATGGTTTTAAATTTAATCACTCTTTAAGAGAAATAGGTTTAAATGATAGGGAAAATTGTTTACGAATTCATATTAGTTTTGTAAACCCTCGGAACTCAAACAATATTTTACCTAGTCAGTAGTCTTGAACTGAACAAGGTTTGCTTAGCTCTAATTTCAGCAGTGGGCTCATTTTCTCTCTTGCCCTTGAAGGACTCATGAGGTACCATTTCAGTTCAAGAAAATAGGTTTTTAGATATGCTTTTGATAAGCTTTTGTAGGCACTTAGGGCTAGATCCTAAGGGGTCCTTGCTTAATGGAGGCAAAGAACGGCAAGCAAAAACTCAGCTGCTCTTCTACCCCGCTCTTTTGTGTGGGTAAGTAAGGACATCTCACAGTAGCACTGCCTGAAGGGCAGAGGTGATGAACAGAGGAGAGAAACATGATCCATCCAAATGGACAGTATAGTGAGAGACTGTGAGGCATAATTTGCCTGAGACAATCTCTCCAGTGTTCTTTCTGGGATAATGGTAGTTAAGCACTGTGTCCTATTCAGAGCTCTGATGTAAAAGCCACAGTCTAGTCCTTACTGTGTTATATCAAAGTGTAAAATACAGCAGAACATAAAATGCTTACCATAAAAACAGTGTATGTGAAAATATCCTCCTTTATGGCACTGTTTTGTAGAGTGGTCAGATTTGTTCGTTCTTCTGTAGCATCAAATACTGGCCACAACTACAAGAGAGAAGAGCATAATATTATGATGTAGATTGCAGCAGAGCCCATGAGATGCCCCAGTGAGTTCAGAATCTGAGAAGTTCAAATACTACTTGCATCTTTAAAAATGACTTAAGTGTTGCATAGCCCTCATGCTGGCTTTTTGCAAAGGAGCAAATTACACCCTCTTTGAATTTCACAAACTGTGTGTGTGTGTGTGTGTGTGTGTGTACGTACGCTAAAGTGAAAGAATCAGCATTCTTGCCCAGATCTTCTTGCCTGCTTCAATCTATTGTACCTCTATTTCATCACAGCAAATGCAAGTGATTCTGCCATTCTTGTCCCAGAGTCGCATCGGATCAGGACTGGTGGCATAAGTCTCCATGCAGCTGCTGTTGTCAGTGTGATGCTTACAGCGAAAATCAGTGGTCAGCTGCTTCTGGTTTGTTACAATATTTGTCAGCTGTGGCAAAGGGATTAGCATCCATCCAGGGTTCTTAAGACCAACTGTAGTGAAAATACAGCAAGAATGTGTTATCTTCAGGAAATGCCAGAAACAAAACACAGCATAGGGGCAGGTGGGAAAGTGCATATGTATTTTTTTTTTTTAAGCAAGAGGTGGGAGAGATGCAAGATGGTATAAAACAGGTGGGATTGAAGGAGCAAGCAGTGGCACTATTAGAGACAAGGGCAAATCAAATTTCAGGTTGTGTTTTTTTTTTAAATATTACCATTAGTGAAAACTGTGAAAGAGCCTACCTAAATATATTATATATGCAACTGAAAACAAAAGCTGCTCCTGGACGGCATTGAGAGGTGGCTGCAGCTGACAGACACTATTTCTCTGAAAATATTCTAGTTTTTGAATATTGGTGGCAGCAAGCATGTGTGGGCATAGGAAAATTTCAGTTATATAACAATTTAAAAAAAAAATCAGTCACAAGGCCCACGTCCAGACTACAGCCTAAAATCGATGTGCTTAAAATCGATTTTATAAAGCAGGTTTTATAAAATCGATTTTGTGCATCCACACTAGAGGTACTTACATCGATGTTGAGCGTCCATTTTCCCTGGCGTCCATCTTTTGCTTGAGCGTTGCACTCTGGGTACCTATCCCACAGTTCCTGCACGGGTCCCTGCCCTTTGGAATTATGGGTTACTAGCCCAGTGCTTGATGGGATCAAAGTCCCCGTCCTGGGTGGTTCTGGGTACAGCTTCACCCCCCCCCCCCTTCCTGTAAACGGCACACAGTCAGTTCGCGCTGGGTGGTTCGGAGAACGCAAGAGCAAACCGCGGCGAAGCTGGTCTCCTTCCCCGGTTTGCTCTCGCGTTCCCCAAACCCCGAGCAAGCAGGTCTCTTTCCCTGCTGTTTGCAGGGGGGGTCCGGGGAACGCGAGAGCAAACCGCGGCGAAGCTGGTCTCCTTCCCCGGTTTGCTCTGCGTTCCCCGAACAAGCAGGTCTCCTTCCCTGCGGTTTGCTGGGTGGTTCGGGGAACGCGAGAGCAAACCGCGGCGAAGCTGGTCTCCTTCCCCGGTTTGCTCTCGCGTTCCCCGAACCCCGAGCAAGCAGGTCTCCTTCCCTGCGGTTTGCAGGGGGGTTCGGGGAACGCGAGAGCAAACCGCAGCGAAGCTGGTCTCCTTCCCCGGTTTGCTCTCGCGTTCCCCGTACAAGCAGGTCTCCTTCCCTGCGGTTTGCTGGGTGGTCCGGGGAACGCGAGAGCAAACCGCGGCGAAGCTGGTCTCCTTCCCTGGTTTGCTCTCGCGTTCCCCGAACCCCGAGCAAGCAGGTCTCTTTCCCTGCTGTTTGCAGGGGGGTCCGGGGAACGCGAGAGCAAACCGCTGCGAAGCTGGTCTCCTTCCCCGGTTTGCTCTCGCGTTCCCCGAACAAGCAAGTCTCCTTCCCTGCGGTTTGCTGGGTGGTCCGGGGAACGCGAGAGCAAACCACGCTGTGCAAGCAGGAAATGGAATTTCAAAGTTCCCGGGGCTTTTCCTGTTTACCTGGCCAGCAGAAGAGTACCTTTACCTGTGTAGAGCGGCCACTAGAGCACTGTGGGATACGTCCCGGAGGCCATTAACTTCGATGTCCGTCCACACTATCATAAAATCGATTTTAAGAAATCGATTTTGGGGTTACTCCTCTCGTTTAGATGGAGTTCCAAAATCGATTTTAGGGACCCTTAAAATCGATTTTATGCACTCTGTAGTGTGGACGGTTACAGCTTTAAATCGATTTAGAGCTCTTAAAATCGATTTAAAGCTCTAGTCTGGACCTGCCCAAGGAGGGAAAGGACCTTAGAAAGTCCATTGGGCTTCTCGGCTCTTGTCCCTGGCTTAATCTTTGCTTTATAGGTATTTGATTCACCAGTGGCATTTCTGTCTTTTATGGGGTTCATCTTATTTCCTATTAGTTCTGTAATAACCTGATTATTCAGTGTTCTTGTGAGCCCTGATAGAACTTTTAGTTGCTAGGATCCTGCATGTCTCCAGTCATTTCCTAACGGAAACTACGTAAATTGTAGTCAGCAATTTGAATAACTTTTTCTTCCATGTATTTACAATATCCACATGGAAAAAGCATATGTGTTCAATATGCTGAACACCGAGAGTATGTCATATGTTATATACTTTTATATAAGTTACATAGGTATATGGACTGCAATAGAAAAAAAGGAGCCAATTTCATATTATTTACATTGTCAATATACAACCTCCCACAAGTCCATTATGTAAAACATGGTAGCATTTGTATAATGTACATTGCATATATATATTTTTTATTTCACATGGGCACATATAGTCTTCCAGATGCTGCGTTAAAATTAAGATTTCCTCTCATATTTAGCTTATTTTTATGGAGTAAGTTAATTTTACTCTCGTCTGAAAATGGGGAATTCCAATTGTGCTAATTTCCAGCGCTGTCCGAAATACCCCCTGTACATTGTTATACTAACTGACACACTAGAGAAACTCCTGAGAATTTCATGTATTTTCTCTCCACCTGGATAATATGTTCTGCAGCCTGTCTTGCTTACAAATTATATTTAGAATGTTTCGTTTTCCAAGTAAAGACTTTTCTTCATGCTGGGTGTTGCCAAAGAAATGCTATTTTTGATCCTAATTATTTGGTTTGTAGAGTTAATCCCTCTCTACCTACTGCTGCCAGATTCCATTGTCTTTAATCCCCATGTAATATTTGAAATCTAGTTTTCAACTTGGCTACCAGGACTCAAGGAGTTTTAGTTTGGTCAGACATTAGCTGGAAAAGCAACCAGCAGTTAGTTATTCCTGCTTTCTTTTCACTGACTCTTCCGTGACCTCCTCATAGTTAACTATGGTTTACTCCAGCAGTGGCCACAGGCAGCTACATGTTTGGAATTTCCTTTTCCAAGCCTAAGCAGCATAGCTTGACTTAATGTACAAGAAGCTGTTGCACAGCAGCACTTTAATCTGATGATTTACTCAGTTGTGTGTCCATTCTCTGTCACCTGTAGAAATGTTTCTTTTGCCGCCAGAAATGTTCCGATACCTGCTTCACTTGCCACAGACTACAGAAAAGCAAACAACCAAAACAAAATATACTGAGCTTGCTGAAGTTTCCAAGTAATAGTGAATGTTTAAGAAAAACTTCATTACTTGTGTTCAAATGGATTTTTCCTTTCAAAGTGGTGTTTTCCCATTTTCAGCATTATCATCCTTTATCACGTTCTTTCTTTTTTTATCCTTTTAAACCAGAACTTCTTTTCCTTTGCCACATGCCAGTGTTGTTCTGTTTTTGTTCAAGCATATTCCCTATTGAATCTAGTGGGAATCGACCTCAGTAGAAAGAATAAAAACTGACTAAGGACTTTCTTTGCTTCCACCCCCGTTTTCCTATTGTTTGTTTTGCCTGTATAGCCTCCAACAAGGAAATTGTCTTACTATTGATAATCTGGTTGCCTCTAAACCTGCCTTTTTTTTACATCGGTTTTGCACCTTTTAGTGCCACTGGCTTATGTAAAAGTATTGTGTAAACCCACTGAATGTATATTCACATGAGAGAGGATTGTAGAATAGAATCAGGCCCTTCCCTGCTGTATAAGTTCCACTTCACACACTCTTTCAGAATGGTTTTAACTTCTACATTTTGTTTTTCCTTTTAATGACTTATCAGACCAAGCCCTCATCTCATATTATAGACTAGGGACAGGTCTCCAGATGCTGTTAATCGGTATAGCTACCCTGAAGCCAAAACTACACCGACTGACATTTGCTGAAGATCTAGTGGATCACTAATTCATATTTTTTATAAGTACAAGCAGTGACATCTTAGTTCTTGCAATGTTGATATCCATTCCAGGCAGCCTCACTGTTTGCATAGATCTTTTCTGCAGTGGTGGAGGAAATGTGACTAATAAACAGGACCCCTCAAGTGACCAAAGTTCTCCCTCTCCTTTGTTGTCCTATATCCATCCCGCAGTGTCCCTCTTCTGCTGAAAACCTGCAGCAACATATAACCCAAAACTGATCCTCTTCTTTTCTGGCTGTCCATTCTGGGCAGCATTTGATGTCTTCCAGCATCATTCACAGTCACTGAAGAGCCTGTGAAAGGAGTGGAATTACTTTATGGCAAACTGCTAATTTCCCTTCCAACAATTAACAAACTAAAAGTGAGGAATTACTGTTAAGTTGTCTCTAAACATTACTTGCTAAATGATTTAGTCATTCTACATCAGTGTTGAAATAATGAGAATATTTTAACTGGGATTTGTGCAGTTATTTTATATCTAGCAAAATTCTTATTTTTAAAAAATATTTCTGCAAATTATACCTATTGCTGATTGGAGGACTTGGGTCTCTTTGGCTCAAGGGCTGAGAGGCTTGTTGACAAGAAGAAACAGTCTAATGAAAATTAGTTATTTGGGAACCATAAATGTACCTTCTGCTCTTTTTTTCCTCTTTTGATAATGTTCTGCCTCCACAGCAAATTATATAAGTAGTAAACAAAGAGCAACATCATTATGAGCAGAACATAATGTAATGTCAGCATTAATGCTCTGGTACAAGCCTCTAATATGAATAGCAGCACCTTACAGTAAAAGCTGTATAACTGATCTAGAGAAATCTTTCATTCTGCATGCTAACCCATACAAAAACAAAAAACAGCCCCATCCTCACCACTTCAAACAATGAATTGTATTGAAATAGAAAAATAGATGAGGCAGGACTGCCAAATTATTTATCTTTCATTAAAAGAGAAAATAACACATAATTATCTCTGCTGTATGAGTACATTTGCTGAAAGTTGGCAAGGAATTGAGCAATAATAATCATAAGACTATGCTACCCACAAGCAAGTTGAATCTAACTAGCTGTTTTTAAGTAAAATGTTAGAACAGGAATATTGAACAAGGAAAATATTCCACTAAAAGTAGTCATTCGGTATGTCCTTTTCTATAGTCTGAGTATAGTCAAAAAATGGATAGCAATTTACTTCATAGCCGGAAAGAGCTACCCATAGTTTTGAAGTAAACTTATATATATGTATGTATGTGTATATATGATATATATGTATATATGCTAATCAGTGAACAGTTATAATACATCTTTGTAGTGTGCCCATAAACAAATAACAATTGAGCTGCTTTTTAAATGAAAGCAATCTGATGTCTTGAAATTAAGCAGGAATGTGATGACTTGTGGTTTTATTCATACATTTTTGGAAGATTAAATAGTGTGTACAGGAGGAAAATACCAGATCAGGATTTGCATTTCAAAACACTCCATGCTTTCTGTTCTCAGTTTTAAAATAATCTAGTCTATAGTTAGTCATAAATTAGAGCAGCATGGGGTGATATTCAGTGTCTTCCCCAAGCCTACAAATCTGTAATTTGGAGTGTAGTCACCTTAAGAATTGGCCATTCTATATAGTTAGTATATGGGGTTTTCATTTTCTTCCCCATTATCACTCCATTGACATTTGTTGTAAGGCTATAAATATCTAAAAAGCTAGAGATGCTTTTCATAGTTTAAATAAATGAACAGTTGCATCTTTCTCGCCTCTTTCAATGTGCCAAGAATGCTGTTGTGTGCTATTTCCCTATGCTGATGTGTGCTACTGGTAGCTTAACAGCTCAGTTTGGAAACTTTGTTGCACAATCCTTCCAAAACAGCAAATTACTAAATTTTCCCTCTTCTCTCTGCAAGACTTTTCTCCTCATTCATTTCAAAGTGAGGCCAAGGAAGCCATTAATCACATGACTATCCATCTACATATCAAGTAATAACAATAGCAGAATTCATTATTGTCCTGACATAAATTATGGAAAACTATTTCTGTTCCTGTTAGGACTCTAGGAATTGCCACAGCAAAAAACCAGAACACTTCGATGATCCATTTAGCCCAAACACCTCTCTGCCAGTGACCTATCTTTGCCCTTGTCTCAACTACAAAATTAAGTCGACCTAAGTTAGGTCGACATACAACCACCACGATAGTAACTGCAGTTTTTCATGTCCATGCTACGTCTTTCTGTCAGCAGTGCATTTCCTCACAAGATGCACTTCCACCTATGTAACTGATGATGTGGGGTGCTGACACCCCGGAGACCCATCGACTGGGCCAGCAGGTTGTCCTAACTACATTGCTCTAAGCGCTATGCCACTCACGGAGAAGGAGTTAAGTCAATGGAGTGGGTGACTTACATCGGTGGAGTCATGACTATAGTGTAGTTACTTGCAGAGTTAGTTTGACATAAGCTGCCTAATGTCAACCTGACTCTGTAGTGTATAGACGAGGCCTTAGATTCTTCAGAGAAACGTGTAAAACTTTCACAGAAGCAAAATTTATCATGAGTCAGGCTGGTGATCAGTTCTGCCCTGAAGTCAATGGTTTAATGTAATTTCCAAAGGATTATAAATGTGAGGAGCTTCCATCAACATTTATTTTTTCCTTATTCAGGGAAACTCCTATTAAGGTAATTGGGTTTGACTCAGTGTGTAAGAAACCACCTAATATGAATATATATATATTTCTAAAATGAGCTTTGAAGAGGAATTCCTTTATTTTTTCACTGAGTTTTGGTAATTTTATTTCTTTATTTTTTCTATGGAATTAGGTTAGAATTAGAGTTGTTTGTGAATTTTTTGATGAATTTTTGTCAAAAAATGCTGATTCATCAAAAAGAACAATTTTTCCTGGAAAAGGTCAATTTAGATTAATTGGTTGACTTGAACATTTTTGAGGAAAAAAGATTCCAAATTGTTGCAATGTTTCAAATTTGACATTTTCTACATGGAAAAATTTTCATTTTCCAGTTTGAAATTAATTTTCATGTAGAAATCTAAATAAATTATAGTAAAAAAAATACAAATAAACAAAATTGAAATTGGATCTAAATATTATCAATGAAAGCTTTCAACTGACCTGAACCAAAATGTTTTTCAGATTTTCAGTTTGTGAAAATTTTCAGATTTCAACTTTTCATCTTGATTCAGGATGGGAAAAGTTTTTGAAATCTCTGAAATTTTTGTGAAATGGGAAAACTGTTTCCCACCCAATTCTGGTTTATGTGGCTTGGTTTTTTAATCTGATATATGTAACCCTCTTACATAGCAAAGTCATAATGATAAATTTATGACATTCATTTCTATGGCAACTGTGATGCAACAATTTTCAGAAATGACTAGTGATTTTGGGTTCTTGAGTTTTTGAGATTCAGAATTGATCTTCAGAGAGTGCTGAGCATTTGGCTCCAAAAAAAATCCTGTCCCTTTAAAGTGTCTCAAGTTGGACACTCAACATTTGAAATAGACAAAGTCACTTCTGAAAAATTTTCTGCAAGAAAGGCATTTTTTCTTTTTTTACCCTTAAAAGGGAGTTAGATTTTCTTTCTTGTCCTTTTCTGTGTTCTCTACATCTCCGACCACGTTATTAGGGTTCGTTTATAGATAAATGGGTAAAATAACAGAAATAATGTGGGGAGTTTAAAATGATCTTAGTGTATGGGAGTCATATATGCCAAAAACAATAAGGTCATCAGGGTATGGACCATGTCTTCCTTTGTGCTTGTACAGTGGCTAATACAATAGATCCCTGGTCTCGACTGGGCTGTGGGTGCTAGCACCATTCAAATAAATAATATGAAGCCTTGTCTGATCTCAGATCTACAAGTTAACAGTAACAAAAAGCAGAACATGCACATGGTGTATTTTATTCGTCCTCGTTGGTGTACAGGTTGAAATCTGCACACCCAGCTCCAAAAAAGCAACTGCAATGCAGGGGGAATAAGTCCCAGGAGAGGAATAGAACTACAGTTGTCCTCCACTGGGTTTCTTCTGAGCTGGTTCTTCTTTAGGTTGTGGCTGGAACTCCAGAGGAGCTCTCTGAAGAAAATTTGCTGAATCAGCCAGTCTCCTGAGGGTCTTTGCCATGATGACCCCTTTCCTAGGCCAGCCACAAATATTTTGGAAGCTGCCCATTGGCAGAGTGAGGAATGTGGGTAGCTTGTGCCATTGCTGTTGTTTTCCAGGAGAATGTTCCCCTGCTGATGGACAGCCTGGGTCCCTGTTGGCAGCAAATTTGGCATAGTATGTATCTGAGAGAGAAGCAGCTGCCTCTGCTAACAAACATGCCCTGAAGTCCTGGTAATTATTGCATTTTCCTGTTTACTGACACATTTGTGGATCAAGTCCTGGAGCCAGTTAGTCACAGTGGAGTTTGCTGGTGCCGGGAGGTGCAATTTGCAGCTCCATATCTTCACCATCAGTGTGGCTGATTGTGGCTCTTCATGTTCAGCCTCTGTAGTGATCTCAGTTATCCTCAGGGTATACATGAGGTGGTATGTAATTCATGGTGAAATCTTGTTCTCTGGCACACCAAGGTGTTCCTGCAGTGATGCCCACTTCATTTAGCATGATTGTATACTTGAACCTGGCTACCTATACTTTAAATATCCAGTTCAAGAGTAAAGTCCTTGTTTTCATTTGGTATGAGACATTACCAAATTTCCTTTGAATTTATAGAACAATACAAGCCATTATCAGAAAATGAAATGAAATCTGTTAATCTTGACCTCTGTCACATATATTAAACATCAAAGGTAACTTTTATAGACCTTCTACAGAAGCAGCTGGAAGTCTTGCAGACATTTTTCATAAAAAGTTGTGTACAGGGCAGATGTTTCATTACTCAACTGAATTTACACAACTTATGTTTGAAAAGAGCTGCATAGATCTGTATAAGGTGAAACAGCATGTTACATTATTTTGGTTCTGAAGAGCTTGTCTTTTGGTAAACTGTATTTTAAAAAGAATAAACAGAGAAATATCTAGCAATATTCATGTTTTGTACAACAGCTCCTTTGAAGGAGAAGAATAAACTTTAATGGATTAAAATGTTTCTCTAGTTAATTGATGCTGAACATCATCTATACAGGAATAAGGTTTCTAGAGCAAAAGAAAGAAGCAAACAGAAATGTCATTTTTGCAAAGCAACTACCTCATTCTGATAACCTACAGTATATAATCAATATCCATCTGAACCAGTGGGATAACAGCAACAGCAGACTACAAGGTGTAAATTGTGTTCTCAACAACCTTTTTTTACTGTAAAAGATAAAGGTCCAATCCTGAAACCCTCACTCACATGAGGAGTCTTTCTTGTGAGGGGTCCCATAAAAGTCAGTGGAAGTAATTTTAATGCAAGCAGAAAAATAATAGATTCTCTCTTCTGTGCATGTGACTGTGTGGCACCAGTTCTGCTTCTAATGCTATCTTGTTAAAATACAACAGCCATCTTTCAGCCAGTCCTTTCAGTGAACAAATTAAATTGGGCTCATACAAATAAACTGAGTTCACAGCAGTTTTGATTTTTAATATGAACCATTTGGAGCAGCTCTTATCAAAACAGAGTTGAAAAATATCTGTTTCCAGCAACTTCTGATTAGGGTAGAACAAGACCCCCTTCATAGTTTATCTTCTTAGGGCAAAATATCAAAGACTTGCTGCAAGGATTTAGTTAATTTGAATCTGAATATACTTTAGGCTCAAAGTTTTAAAATGTATATCACAGTGCAGTCAAATGTAGCTTGGTTTGAACTGTTTGTATTTCATATGAAGAAGTTCTAAATTAGTTTTTAAACTTTAATATTTGATTTTACATGATATAGCTCTGGTTAATATTTATCACAGAAATAAAGTCTCTTCTGAATAGTAACCACAATATCCTTTTTTTCCCTAAAAAATAAAATAAAATTAAAATTTGTAATGTAAAGCACATTTCTGTTACGGCTTACAGACAGCCACAAATTACACAGGACCAATCTACCTGAATGACCGTCTGCTGCCTTATGTCCTACTGACACAATAGAGATTGACAGGGCTGGAACTGCTAACTGTTGCATGATGTAATCTCAAGAGAATGAGAGGTAAGGTATATTCTGCAGAGGGCCTATGGTTTTGAAATGCACCTTCCTCAGACAGCATATTCTAGTTATAGCCAAATCCCATTTGCCTTACTCACAAAAGTAGGCCATTAACTTCCCTGAGGCTCCTCAAATGAGTAAAAGGAGTTGTTTGTTAAAAAAATGCCTTTAGCAAGCAACATTCTTCTGGGAAAGACTAGAGACACTTTTGTGTGTGTGTGTAGGCATGTACTAGAATTTGTCCAAGTATTGAGGCACACTGTTATTAGGTTAATGATAGTTTTTAGATACCTCATTATTTAGAAACATAGTGATGTTTTGAGCAAGAAAGTCTAATAAATAAAAACATATTATTTTAGCCTATATAAAGGTAAAAAAGTACGTTTTAAAGTGTTACTATATTTGTGGGTCACAGCAACCCTGTTATTATTAAAATTATATTCTACCACTGGGTTACTCTGGAAGGCAGTGGATGGATATCTGTATTACCGCTATGCAGGGTCCTCTAGCAAAATTGCAAAGGTACGATATTTTCTGCAATTTTATCTGTCACAAAAAAAATAGCTCTCAACAATCTGTTATTTCACTGTACTTGCCATGAGTCGCAGAGAAGACTAAGAAAGACAGGCAATTTATATTGTACAGATTTAACCAGAACAGTATGTTATGATTACTTCATCAGTGGCTTGTTGAAAAAGCATGAGGAGGCATGTGGTAGACAGAGTAAGTGTGTGAAGGAGCTATGCTTGGTAGACTGATCAATTGACTGGTCAAATGTCAATTGATTGGTCAACTGACCACCTATTATTTGATCATGGTCAAATATCAAATATTCCAGAAAGAATGCCCCGATGTAGGCAGTGGCCTACCCTTTTTATTTCATCATGGTGTCATCTGTTAGTAAACCCACTTAAAGGTCTTTATCACTCATTTTAATTCATTCTAATGCTACCTGGTGGGGGGGCAGAGGGGAGAAGGAGAACTAATTGATAGCTGAGCATCTTGATTGCCTGGAATTTTCAAGAAAAAACATTGTATGTATATTTTTGTATATATCTGTGTATATATTTTTGTGTATATTCCTTCAGTGTACATGGTGGTTTAGAAAGCTCAGTAAACAAATTAAGATATGGTTCCTGCCCCAAAGAGTTTACAATCTAAACTGACTAGACAAACATACAGAAATTAACTCAGAAGGGAGTGGAGGAGCGTTCAGTCATTAAACCCAACACAGAAAGAAAAGATGCACAGCCAATAAGCTGCATGCAAAGTTGGCCTGCTGCCTACTTAGCTTAAGAGTATTTACAAATGGCTTTTTTTATTTTATAGTTGCTATGTTTATTTTATTTGTGTTCAATTTTATTTTTCTTTTCTTTTGTAACTGTTCAGACTTGAATAATATTCATATTTGAATGCTATCTTAATACTGCTAAAAAGGTGGTGGTTATTATTCCATTTTTATAACTTCATTACGTTTCACTTTTTTTTAGTTAAAATAACTCAGTTAAGTAACTTGTTTGTTGTAATTAGGTATAAGTATCTATCTAAAGCTAAGCCTACTGGAGACCATAAAATCTTTTTTGTTGTTACTGTTTTATTAAATTGTTGCTTTAAAATATTGAACCATTTGACATTATTTGAGAGGTCAGTTGACCAATTATTTTTGGACAGGTCAAATACCCAGCCCTAAAAGGGGCCAACTTGCCTGTACCAAGTGAATACTACCATACATTCAGCCATCAGTTATTTAGGATGTGCAAAAGGAAGTCAAATCTGAATCAAAATGAAAGAATTTCAAAAGCACTTTGTCAGTCTCTTGGTCTGTTGGCATCTAATTGTGTAAGATTGAATATTTTTGCCTTCCTCAAATCTCATATGAGGTCTATTGGTCTATCTCTGCTCCAGTAAAGTGTAAATTACAAATCTGCTAAAGAGTCTCTGGGAAAGTTACATGACAGAACAGAATCTCAGTGTATTTTGTCTTTTCACAAATCTTTTTTACCCCTTCCTCAGTCTTTCCTCACACTAAACACAAAAAGTGTTTCTAACCAGTGCATGATTTTCTTATAGATCTTCTTAAAATGTGGCTACAGGCAGACAAATGATTATAAAAAGGCACCTTGTTACTGCATAAACCTGCCCCTTATATGTGTCTTCTGAGTCACAACTTCTTAGATTATTGACAAAATCAAGTTTTTACTCATCTCAGCAGGGCAGAGGCTACAAAAGAGCATGTTTTGTTCTTTCCTGCCTCGTGCAACATCAGCAAAATGGCTAAGTTCTGATTTCAGAAGCTTTTCTTATTAGTGATTTATTGTGTGCATGAAGACAACCCTCTATCCTAATTATCAAGTATGATGTGCCTACATTGCTGGCAGTTAGAAAAATATCATTTTGACATGGAAACTGAACAGATTTAATATGAAAGCCACTGAAAGTAGAAAACAAACAGAAATGAATTACTCTAACCTGAAATTCTCAGACATATATTAGGTACACATAAGACCATTTTAACAAACTAAATCCCCACAGTTGCTACCACTAGTGTGTCTCCAGTGGTGTGAACAATGGTGATAGAGTTGGTATTTTAACCTCTGTGTTTTCTGTTCAAGAAGATTGGTCTTTTCATAGAATCATAGACTTTAAGGTCAGAAGAGACCATTATGAACATCTAGTCTGACCTCCTGCACAAGGCAGGCCACAGAATTTCACCCACCCTCTTCTGTATCAAACCTGTGTCTGAGCCATTGAAGTCCTCAAATCATGGTTTAAAGACTTCAAGATGCAGAGAATCTTCCAACAAATGACCCTTGCCCCACACTGCAGAGGAAGGCGAAAAACCCTCAGGGCCTCTGCCAATCTGCCCTGGAGGAAAATTCCTTCCTGAGCCCAAATATGGCGATCAGCTAAACCCTGAGCATGTGGGCAAGACTCACCAGGCAGACACCCAGGAAAGAATTCTCTGCAATAATTCAGACCCACCCCATCTGACATCCCATCACAAGCCACTGGACATATTTACCATTAATAGTCAAAGACCGATTAATTGCCAAAATTAGGCTATCCCATTATACTATCCCCTCCATAAATTTATCAAGCTTAGTCTTGAAGCCAGATATGTCTTTTGCAGCCACTACTCTCTTTGAAACTGTTCCAGAACTTCACTCCTCTGATGGTTAGAAGCCTTTGTCTAATTTCAAGTCTAATTTCCTGATGGTCAGTTTTTATCCATTTGTTCTTATATCCACATTGGTACTGAGCTTAAATAATTCCTCTCCCTCCCTGGTATTTATTCCTCTGATATGTTTATAGAGGGAAATCATATCTGCCCTCAGCCTTCTTTTGGTTAGGCTAAACAACTCAATATCTTTGAGTCTCCTTTCATAAAACAGATTTTCCATTCCTCGGATCATCCTAGTAGCTCTTCTCTATGCCTGTTCCAGTTTGAATTCATTCTTAAACATGGGACACCAGAACTGCACACAGTATTCCAGATGAGGTTTCACCAATGCCTTGTATAATAGTACTAACACCTCCTTATTTTTCTGGAAATACCTCACCTGATGCATCCCAAGATCACATTCGCTTTTCTCATGGCCATATCACATTGGCGACTCATAGTCATCCTGTGATCAACCAATACTCTGAGGTCCTTCTCCTCCTCTGTTACTTCCAACTGATGCATCCCCAGCTTATAACAATAATTCTTGTTATTAATCCCTAAATGCATGACCTTGCACTTTTCACTATTAAATTTCATCCTGTTACTATTACTCCAGTTTACAAGGTTATCCAGATTTTCCTGTATGATATCTCGTCCTTCTCTGTATTGGCAGTACCTCCCAGCTTCACGTCATCTGCAGACTTATTGGCACATTCCCACTTTCTGTGCCAAGGTCAGTAATAAAAAGATTCAATAAGATTGGTCCCCAAACCAATCCCTGAGGAACTCCACTAGTAACCTCCCTCCAGCCTGACAGTTCACCTTTCAATACAACTCATTGTAGTCTCCCCTTTAACTAGTTCCTTATCCACCTTTCAATTTTCATATCAATCCCCATCTTTTCCAATTTAGCTAATAATTCCCCATGTGGAACTGTATCAAATGCCTTACTGAAATCGAGGTAAATTAGATCCACTGTGTTTCCTTTGTCTAACAGATCTATTACCTTCTCAAAAAGAGAGATCAGGTTGGTATGGCACGATCTATCTTTTGTAAAGCCATGTTGTATTTTGTCCCAATTACCATTGGCCTCAATGTCCTGGACTACTTTCTCTTTCAAAATTTTTTCCAAGAGCTTGCATACTACAGATGTCAAACTAACAGGCCTGTAGTTGCCCGGATTACTTTTTTCCCCTTTCTTAATGATAGGAACTATGTTAGCAGTTCTCCAGTCATACGGTACAACCCTGAGTTTACAGATTCATTAAAAATTCTTGCTAATGGGCTTGCAATTTCACATGCCAGTTCCTTTTAATATTTGGGGATGAAGATTATCTGGGCTCCCTGATTTAGTCCCATTAAGCTGTTCGAGTTTGGCTTCTACCTCGGATGTGGTAATATCTACCTCCATATTCTCAAACCCATTTGTCATCTTACCATTATCCCTAAACTCCTCATTAGCCTCATTAAAGACTGAGGCAAAGTACTTATTTAGATATTGGGCCGTGCCTAGATTAAACTTAACCCCTACTCCATTCTCTGTGTCTAGCAGTCCCACTTCTTTCTTTGTTTTCTTCTTATTTATATTGCTATAGAACCTTTTAGTATTAGTTTTAATTCCCTTTGCAAGGTCCAACTTTACATGGCTTTTGGCCTTTCTCACGTTATCCCTACATGTTCTGACCTCAACATGGTAGCTTTCCTTGGCGATCACTCCTGTCTTCCACTCCTTGTAGGCTTTCTTCTTTTTCTTAATCCCCTCTCTGAGATGCTTGCTCATCAGCTTGGTCTACAACTCCTGCCTATGAATTTTTTCCCCTTTCTTGGGATGCAGGCTTCTGATAGTTTCTGCAACTTTGACTTGAAGTAATTCCAGGCTTCTTCCACCTTTAGATCCCCAAGTTCTTCAGTCCAATCCACTTCCCTAACTAATTTCCTTAATTTTTTTAAGTTAGCCCTTTTGAAATAAAAAACCCTAGTCACAGATCTATTTTTGTTTATCCCAGACAGACTGTCTTATCCATTCCATCCCTTCTTATTTCTTTACAGTCTCCTTCATCATTGATATACAACGCTACTCCATCACCTTTGCCTTTCTTTCTGTCTTTCCTAAACAGCACATACCCCTCAATACCTGTACTCCAGTCATGACTGCTTCCTTTATCAGTAACTCTAGTTCCTCCATTTTGTTCCGTAGGCTCCTTGCATTGGTATGCAAACATCTTAATTATTACTGTTTGACTTTGCTCACATTCTTTACCCAATTAGGCCCAGATATTCTACTGCCAGTATCACCTATTAGAATGGTATCTACGCTACCCTTCCTCCTTATGTCCATTTTCCTACCCACAGGTGTATCCTTTCTTACTTCGTTTTCTTCCCTCTCAATGTTGAAATCTGGAGTGGAGATTACCTGGACATATCCCAACCAGCTCTCTTAATCAGTTGTGCCAACCTCCATCCTAGAAGTCTATTTTCCTCCCTACTCAGGTGAAGTCCATCCTGAGAGAACAGTCCTCTGTCCATGAATGCCTCCCAGTGGCCATACATCCCAAAGCCCTCTTATAGCACCACTGCCTGAGCCATCTGTTGATAATCATAATCTTGTCACACTTTTGTTGCCCTTCTCTAGGAACAGGCAGAATCCCACTGAAGATCACCTGAGCATCGATTTTCTTCAGCGTCTTCCCCAGCCTGGCATAGTCTCCCTTGATATATTCCAGCGAGAATCTAGCTGTATCATTTGTTCCCACATGAAGGACAATCAGTCGCTTCTTTCCCGCTCCCATTAGGATCCTCTTCAGCCTCAGGTTCACATCCCGTATCTTAGCACCCAGCAGACAGCACACCCTTCTGTTCTCTGGATCAGCTCTGGTTACAGGCCTGTCTATCCTTCTCAGTAAGGAGTCCCCAGTCACATAGACCTGCCTTTTCCTGGTGACGGTGCAACTTTATGGTCTATCCCCTGTGCACTCTGGCTGCAAGTCCTCTCGATTCCTATTGACCCTTGCTATCCTCTTGGGGCTCATCTTTGGTGGTGTTATCTCCAATGACTCTTCTCCTCTTCCTATAGAACTAGCTGCTCTTCTCTTCTTCCTTGCCCTCTTACCTTCAGCAACCACCTGCTGTGCCCATTCTTCATTTTCCAACTCTGCAAACCTGTTCCTGAGCTCTGTTTCTCCTTCACTAGCCCGTCTTTTCCTTTGCCTGATTCTCTTAGTCAGATGCTTCCACTATCCACTTTCCTCACCCAGCAGTCCCCTCTCAGAGTTCTTTGGTCCTGCTTCCATCTGCAAGTTTGAGCTTTTCCATTCAGACTCCTCATGTCTTTGCTCCATCATCTGCTTGAATCCCCTTCTAAACTCAACCAGAGTTTCCACCTGCACCTCTAATCCTCAGATCTTTTCTTCCGTCAGCTCCCTAGGTGGCACTTCATGCAGATAAAACTTTTATCAGGTACCCACTCCAGGATCATGTACATGCCGCAGCTTCCACATCCAGTCATTCTCATTGTGTCTTCCACTACCACTACTGCCTCTGTGCCTGTCATAGGCTTCCCACCTAAATCCTGTAAATCTGGGAAACACAAACCAAACCAAACCAAACTCCCAACAAGCACCAAGACACTGCTAGAACACCGCACACTCCCTTCAGTAGTCTGTCTGTTCCTCTGCCTGCCTCTTAGTCTTCCCTCAAACTCCCCTGTTTACAGCTCTGTTTGCTGGCTCCTGTGCCACTGCAGCTGTCTATGCTATTGCCTGACTGGCTAGCTACCTTTATAGGACCCCTAGTCAGAGAAGCCCCGCCCTCTAATCAGGGCTCAGCTTCTGTCCCAGCAACACTGTACCTACCAGTTGATTGCCACCATGCAGAACTGGAGTCTATCCATACGTCTGCACAGAGTTCCTGTGTGATGCTGGGGATGTCACTTATTTAAATGACCACCTGTGAAAAGTTTGATTTATGTCTGTTTCATTTTGAGTGTGCAACCTGAAACACCTCCGGTCTGATTTTGAAGAAGTTCTGAGCACTCACAGCTAGAACTGAAGTCAATTGGAGCTGTGCTTTGAGCATACACATTGATAAAAAAATATGCTAGGGACTCTGAAAAATTGTCCCTAGATATCTTAAGTTGAGCACCCATATTTAGTTGACTCATAATAATGTCCTCAATAGTATATGCCTCAGCTCCCCTTCAGTAAAATGGGGATAATACTGTCAAAACTCATGAGGCTTTGCAAAGATACATTTATAAATATTTGTGAATCAGTCTGATACTTTAGTGCTGCACAGCAGAAACAGAAATTCGGCTGTGTTGAGCACAGCTGGTTGAAATTTTTTGCACAAAACTAATTTCTCCTTAGACACTGTGGTTCTGCTCATGTTTCTTCTGATTCTATAACCCCATCCTTTCCCACTCCCCCAATGATCCCAGGTTCTTGTTGATCTGCCTGGTTTTCCTGCCACAGCCTGCACCTTTTCCCCCTCTGTTCCGCACTCCTCATCATTCAAGACAGGCTGCTTTCTGGGTGAAAGCAGGAAAAACATTAATTGTACAGGGGAATCAGTCTACCTGCTCTCAGTCTGGTGCCAAGCACCATAGTGGCCCAAAGCAGCAACAAAAGCAATTACAGGGAAAGTCTGGCTCAACTTTGCTCAATATAGACAAACTTGTAAGAGAATTTTGTAGCCAGATTCTAAGCCTCTACTGAGCATGTGAAAATGGTAATTGCAGACCATAGGTGCAGGAACTAGGGGTGGAGGGTGTGCAGCAGCACCCCTGGGCACCCAGTGTCCAGCCCATGTGCCCAGGGGTTTGCTCCCAGCCTCAGCTCTGGTGGCGGGGCGGTAAACAGGAGTAAAGGGGCTGGCTTTCAGCACCCCCGCTATTAAAAATGTTCCAGTGCCACGGTTTCAGACCTTAATAACTTGGCCAAATGTGGGTGGATTTGCACTGGGATGGTAAAAGGCAGGCCTCTGACCTGATGGTGACCCCTTCTGCCAAATTTCAAGTCCCTGCTCCAAAGCATGGGTGTGTTAAATCTTCTCAATGGCATAGATGTAAGAATTTTAACATTATTTTAACATATTTTCCCCTAAGTGTGTTCTTGGGAAAAAAATGAACTGCTTTTTTGGCAAACTTTTCCAAAAAATTCGACTTCAGGCAGGCACCTGTCATGGATATTTTCATACTCCTCAGTTACCTTTTGGCAATGTTATAAGCAATTGAAAACATGACCTTATAATGGAAAATGTTAGGCACCTTAAATATAAGCAGCATTGCCAGCTCCATCTATAAAAGGATCTGATTCAGGGAAGCATACTTATTAAGTAAAATGCTTAAGCAAGTGCTTAATATTAAATATGTGCATTAGTCTCACTAAAGTCAATGGGTCTTAAATACGCTTAAGTATGTGTTTGAATGCTGTCATGAATAGGATGGTCTTAGACACATACTTAAGTGCTTTCCTCAATCAGGGCCATAAGCATGTAGCATTAGACAATTACATATTAAGAGCACACAATGCTATTACAATGTTAGATCATCTGCCAACCATAATATTTTACAACTATCAAATATGTATATTTAACATAATGCTGCAGTTATATTTAAAGTAAGAGAGCTGTGTCAAATTCATTACGAAAAAGAAAATGCTAGAAATTTGCTTTTTTTCAAGGCTATCATGTCTCTGAAAATGCAGTGTTTTTGCATGTAATAGGAAAAAAGACACACAAAATGAATGCTATAAAAGAGCTTTTTAAAAAATGTGAATAACATTATTAGTTCTAAGGACCAATAAAAAATGTAAAGAAAATGAGGACTGAAAACATTTTGTTAGATTATATGCAATAGATATTGGATTAGGGATAATGATGATAACTCAGTTAAACAGAGAATATGTAATGGAAAAGGGAGGAATGTGGCAGAGAAATGATGTTTTTCTGTAGAGCTAAGGAAATAATTCAAAACAAATACTTGATATGATTAATCTAGCTTTCGTCGCTATCACAACATGATTTAAATTTCCTCAAATGTATTTGTTTTTCAAATAATTCAGGAAATATGTTTTTTAGCCTCTGGATTGATCACAAATCTTTGAAATATTACTTGTTTTTCCTAGAAAGTGATTGTTCGTTTAAGGCACATGTTAATAATTCTGTTCTCTAACTGGCCATGCATGCAACCCACTTCCAAATGAATAATATAAATGAGTGTAAATTTAAAATATTTGTTTCCCAGAATACATGAATGACTTTGAAAGTTGCCTTCTATGAACATTTATATTAGTAAAGTTTGTTTGAATGTTTACAGAAAACAAATAAAAAAGGAGTGAACACATGGCCAAAGCAAATTAATAGAGATTTTAAGAATGTTTTGGAAAATTTTAAGTTATTTACCCTGCTTTTGTCTGTGTGTGAAGTCCAGACAACCTGGGATCCTAATCCAAGCTTTACCATAGATATCCTGTGTGACCTTGGACCAGTCAAATTAGGCTATAGAAATAGTGCTGTGAAAATACAGTGCTTTATTATTAAACAGGGAAAGAAATATAAAGGGAAATTTTAAATTGAAAAGATTGGGAATGGGAATTTTATAGTGGATAATGGTGTACTTAATGTATCAATCTTAGTTGTAACTGAGTCCAATGGGGATTATATTTCCTTTCTTAGCAGAAGACAGACTCAAGACATTGTTTTACCATTAGTTTGACGCCACACGACTCCTCCAGCTTTACAATAAAAATGTTTTCTCAATGTAAAAATTATAATGCAGTCTCCATGGATTTACATTAAAATCATTGGGGCATCTTCTTGACATCGTAAAATTGTCATCTTGGATGCGGATTGATATCATTTTCTCAACATAATTGGACTCGTAAAATGGTCTCAAGACCCACATTAAGTTTTCAGTGTGTTTCCTTGACATTATATCATATCTATTCTTTGCTTTTGAATAGACGTCAGTATGTGACAACGACAACTCCTATGAGAGTGAACGGGGAATTGTTGCACAAAAAGTTCCAAGCAGGAATAGTTATAAATGCTCAGTCTACTAATTCTTTTTTGCCATTTATATCTTGTAGCCATTTCAAAAGGCAGTACTTCCAAATAAAAAGGAAACAGCTAGAACCCTGAAGCAGGACTTGGATTCCGCAGTTCCACAGGATCCGCACCCAAAATACCAGGAGCAGGTAAAATATATTTTATTGCAGCTGGCAATGGGCAAAATTACAGACAGTGGTGATTTGCAGGATAAGACTAAATCTCTCACAATTTTTACATGGTAAACTGATGAATGATTTCCATTTATATAATATATTAACCAACTGTTTTGGTTTTTTTAATTGCATGGGGAAATCTGTCTTTCTTGCAGGATCTAAGGTTTTTGTGGGTGGCAACAGGATAAACATGTGGGAGTGGGTACTGTGGGGCAGGATGGGAGCAGGATTAAAAAAATAGTCCCATACAGGGCTTTAGAAGCAACTCATGTTAAGAATTAACTCACTTCCACATTGTATTTGTGATAGTTTTGCACTTTGCACCCAGTTTTATGTAGTGTTTGAAATTGCATCCAAATTACATTACGTGCTTTGTTAAATGAAAAAGGCAGAACCTTTTCAAAAGCTTTTCCAAACTTCAGCCCACCAGAAAACAAAAAATACCCGAGGCATCTGGCTGGCACACCGCTGTGATGTGATTAGAAATAGTTTAAGAAGTTAAGTGCTGAAGACAGAAGTATTTAGAACAGAAACACAAACTCAGCTTTACTAATGTATACATTCTACTATCATCTATAATAGTAGGGAAATTTCTTCATTTATTGTATCTTTTGTCCATTTATATCTATGCGCCTCCTTTAATTGAGAAAAAGAGAGAGATGGATATAGGTTTGGGCCCAATGAGAATAAACAGTGTGTAATTAGAGATCAGTTGAAATACAGCCCAGCCATTCTGTTTATACAATATTTATTTAAATTGACTTTGTAGGCAAAGCACTTTTTTATTTTTAATCAAACGGGTTGATTGTGGCAATAAGGCTGCTAGTTTCCACTAATACTTCAACCCTTTGGAAGGCTGTTGAAGCTCTTTGGGAGGGAAAACACAACAGGTTTGGAATCGAGTGCTGCTGTTAAAAATGTAACATTTCTTCTGTTTTGAGGAACAATCACAAAAGAGAGAGTTTACACAGCCCTTGTATTTCAGATGTACACATGCCAGTCTCCCTTTCCTAATAAAATACCAGTGCTCATGAAAGTACATAGAAAATGTTCTTCCTATCTCTTGTTCTAACAGATCGAAAATGTAACAAAGCGAATGTGTTTGGTCTGAAAAACAATCTTCTTTTCCTCATTTGGAGCTGATAATCTATCAGCGTTTTAGGTGCATTATAAGGGAATAATAAGGAAGCCATGATGATTTGAGGGTGTTCCAGGGGTTAGGTTACTCTCCTTGGACTTGGGAGCCCCAAGTTCAAATCCCTGCTCTGCTACAGACATCCAGCACAACCCACTTACCTTTTCTGTGCCTCAGTTCCTGAACTTTAAAAATGGGTATAATACTTCCTTACCTCACAGGAGTGTTCTGTAGATAAATACATTAAAGACTGTGATGTTCTTTGAGATCCACGGATGAAAAGTGCTATATAAGAGCCAGATATTATTTAACTGACCATATGTTAGAGGGCTTTCCCTTCACCCTTTTTCCTGGTTCTTATCACACAGAAGTCCGAAGTGCAGGCAATGCAGTGTTTATTGGAGTTAGTTTCCATGTATACCATACAAACATGTATGCCATAACTCTGATGCTGCAGAGCCTTGTTTCACAGCATCCCATTCCCACCTCTCATGCCGCAGAGAGTTTACCCTGTGTCTGCCCTTTCCAGCTCTGATGCAGCAGAGCCTTGCCTGTGTCCCCATTCCTATCTCATACTTCTTAGCAGGCCCAAATATACCTGCAATGCACGCCCATGGTCCCACCCCTTACAATTTATGGTAATGTTCCATTTTGGAGGGTCGTGAGTTTAGGGTCTTCGTTCCACCTTTTTTGTATTCCATGGGAGGAGTGAGGTTGTGCTATGGTACGAGACGGGCATTTTTTGCCATTTAGTGTTTTATATCTTCCCCGAGTCCTCCTTGCCCCTCTGTAAGGGTGCAGACTTAGTGCTGTGGCACCTCCTGCTGGTGGTCTCAGGGAATTAGCTCTCCAGCTGTTGGAGTGCCCTCTGCAGGCTGGTGTGCCACTACCTCTTAGCCCTCATGTCCCTCCCAGACCCTCTGCCCTGTTATCTAGGGCGCTGCCCCCTGGCAGTAACCCCTCAGTTTTAGGGTCTTCCCTCTCCAGGGAACCCCCACCCATTATCCCCACCTCGCCTCAGTATACGGCTCCTGCCAGTCATTGTCTAGCCCCCGTGCTCTGGGGCAGACTGCAGTGTCAGCCTACTCATCACTGGCAAGGTTGGGTTTGGATCTGCTGCCTTGGCCTACCCCTGGGTTGCCCTCTGCAACCCCCAGTACCTATTAGCCCAATGCTAGGCTGCAGCCTGGGACTTTCCAGGCTGGAGCTCCCCAGCTCCTCTGCCTTTCCTCAGCCGTGCTCCACTCAGGTACCCTGTCTTTAGCTCCCTGCAGCCAGGACCATCTCCCTCTACAGACAGAGAGAGACTGTGTGAGAGCTCCTGGCTCAAGCCTTTTTAGGGCCAGCTGGGCCCTAATTGGGGCATGGCCCCAGCTGAGCCTGCTTCCGTTCTCCCAGCCTTCTGGCCCTCTCCCAGGGCTGGTTTTAACCCTGTCAGGGCTGGAGTGGGTAACCACCCCGCTACATCCTCCCAACTGGTTGCTTGACCCAGGGCCGCCCAGAGGATTCAGAGGGCCTGGGTCCCCCGCCACCAAATTGGCACTGAAGACCCAGCACTTCGGCGGCGGGTCCCGGGGTGGAAGGACCCCCCGCCGCGGGTCTTCGGGGCATTTCGGCGGTGGGTCTCGGAGCAGAAGGACCCCTCGCCATCGAATTGCCACTGAAGACCAGGAGCAGAAGCAGCTCCGGGGGCCCAAGCCTCACAAGAGTTTTCTGGGGCCCCCAGAGCTAGTGAAGGACCCTGTTCCAGGGCCCCCGAAAAACTCTCGTGGGGGTCCCTGCAGGCCCTGGGGCAAACTGCCCCACTTGCCCCCTCCTCCCCACCACCAGGCAGCCCTGGCTTGACCTTGCTTTGAGAGAAGAGCCAGGCAGCCTTTCAGTGTATGCTCATGTATTAGACTTTTACCATACCCTATAACACTTTAGTTTTATTTATTTTTTTACCTCACCTGCTTGTGGGCAGGTGTAAAATACAGTGTCTTTGTTTACACATTTTAGTATAAGATATAAGAGTATTGAATAGTTAAACCCCAAATTTTATCTTAGGCTGACAAACAAGCTTATATGCTAACACCATATTTTATTTTTGTTTATTTCTAGGGACAGTAGTTTTTCTTATAAGTCATAGTGCAGAAGCTGAATAAACTCAAAGAAAGTTAGACTCATATTCCTATGTGAACAGCAGAGCTATTAGAACTCAAAGCTTCAAGTCAAGCTTCTCTAGGAATGTATTGCTAAGTGTTTAACAAGATAATGCATCACAATATGGAATGATTCTCCATTGAACAAATACAGTCTAAGTAACAAGGAATCCTGTGGCACCTTATAGACTAACAGACATTTTGGAGCATGAGCTTTCGTGGGTGAATACCCACTTCCTCAGATGCATGTAGTGGAAATTTCCAGGGGCAGGTATATATATGCTAGCAAGCAAGCTAGAGATAACGAGGTCAGTTCCTCAGCTCTCGTCTACTCACGCCCCTTCTCTACCTACGCTACATTGATGACATCTTCATCATCTGGACCCATGGGAAGGAGACTCTGGAAAAATTCCACCACGATTTCAACAGCTTCCACCCCACCATCAACCTCAGCCTGGACCAATCTACACAGGAGGTCCACTTCCTTGACACCACGGTGCAAATAAGTGATGGTCACATTAACATCACCCTATATCGAAAACCTACCGACCGCTATGCCTACCTTCATGCCTCCAGCTTCCATCCCGGACACATCACACGATCCATTGTCTACAGCCAAGCACTGAGGTACAACCGCATCTGCTCTAACCCCTCAGACAGAGACCAACACCTAAAAAATCTCCACCAAGCATTCTCAAAACTACAGTACCTGCACGAGGAAATAAGGAAACAGATCAACAGAGCCAGATGTGTACCCAGAAGCCTCCTACTGCAAGACAAACCAAAGAAAGAAACCAACAGGACTCCACTGGCCATCACATATAGCCCCGAGCTAAAACTCCTCCAACACATCATCAAGGATCTACAACCCATCCTGGACAATGATCCCACACTTTCACAGGCCTTGGGTGGCAGGCCAGTCCTTGCCCACAGACAACCTGCCAACCTGAAACATATTCTCACCAGTAACTTCACACTGCACCATAATAACTCTAGCTCAGGAATCAATCCATGCAACAAACCTCGATGCCAACTCTGCCCACATATTTACACCAGCGACACCATCACAGGACCTAACCAGATCAGCCACACCATCACTGGTTCATTCACCTGCACATCCACCAATGTAATATACGCCATCATATGCCAGCAATGCCCCTCTGCTATGTACATCGGCCAAACTGGACAGTCTCTACGGAAAAGGATAAACGGACACAAATCAGACATTAGGAATGGCAATATACAAAAACCTGTAGGAGAGCACTTCAACCTCCCTGGCCACGCTATAGCAGACCTTAAGGTGGCCATCCTGCAGCAAAAAAACTTCAGGACCAAACTTCAAAGAGAAACTGCTGAGCTTCAGTTCATCTGCAAATTTGACACCATCAGCTCAGGATTGAACAAAGACTGTGAATGGCTTGCCAACTACAGAACCAGTTTCTCCTCTCTTGGTTTTCACACCTCAACTGCTAGAACAGGGCCTCATCCTCCCTGATTGAACTGACCTCGTTATCTCTAGCTTGCTTGCTAGTATATATATTCCTGCCCCTGGAAATTTCCACTACATGCATCTGAGGAAGTGGGTATTCACCCACGAAAGCTCATGCTCCAAAATGTCTGTTAGTCTATAAGGTGCCACAGGATTCCTTGCTGCTTTTACAGATCCAGACTAACACGGCTACCCCTCTGATACATAAATACAGTCTAGTTTCCCAATGGAAAGTTTGGGTCAGGTATGGATAAGCTGAAATAACGGTGGGAATGCATATGTGATCATTAGATTATAAATTCTACTTGTATTGTATTTAATGTAGATAATATAGTTTAGTAAGCCAGAAGATTGTACCAGTTTCATACCTGGAACTCTTCATCTACAGAAAATTTACACTAGCCATTAATAAGAAAAAAACACCGGACACTTTTTTATTTTGGTCCCCAATTGGGATCTCATACTTTGCCAGATTTGACGTATGATTTGTGCTGATACTGCTCTTTGTGTTCATAGCAGTTGCACAACCAATGCACATTTTTTGTGTCAAATCTTTGGCACCTGTGAGGATTTTGAATTCCCAAAGCCCATTGAAGTCAATAGGAATCTTTCTTCTGACTTCAGCCTCTGGGCTTTTCAATACATGAGCTCTCCTACTTTGTGCCTAGGCCAATTCACACACACAGAAACAAACAATGATAATCCCCCCCCCTTACTTCAGTGGATGTTGCTGGTTGAAACTACACAAATGAGCTAAATAAGAAAAGAAAGAGAAAGCTATATGCCTACAATATTTGACCTATCACATCTGTTATTTCTTACAATGTCATATTAAACATATGTACAAAATGTTAAATGTATAAACTTGAACTACCCGGTATAAGGATTTTTGAGGAACATTATGTGAAGGTTGAAATGGACAAAACAAGCTGAAAGAACCGAGTGCTCCCTGAAATTACCTGTGATCCACTTTTGTCAAATACATTCTGTTAATCTTTAATTTTTAAAGTACTAATAATATAGGCCAATGTGTGGCAGAAAGCCCTTTCTCTCTCACTGCTTCACACATTGCAAGACATTAAACAAAATTTGTTGTTGTTTTTTTTAAAAGATACAGAGCATACATTATTTATGTAGCATAAACATGAACATTTCAAGGAGCTGGGCTGAGAGCTGCAATCCTAGTTCAGTCAAAACTCTGATATTTGCTGTTATCGCTACACACGTTTACAAAGGTTGACATATGAAAAAGCCTGGAAATAATTTGAAGTTGCAGGCTATGAAACAAGCCTGCTTTGGAACTGAATCTGCCTGTCAATTCACTTCATTGGGTTCATCTGAATTAAATGAAAGCACATAAAATAGGAAGTTTTTAGTAAACACTAAAAGATGGGCACATCTGCAGGGCAAATGATTAGCTTAGTAATGTTCTTTCAAGTCCAAAACTAGTCTTTTTTGTTCTTCAAATGTTTATTTATGGGATTATATTAATTTTTTTTGGTTTGGGACTTTGAAGATACAGTAAATCTGTACATCCCAAAGGTGGTGAAGGAGATAAGTATTATAATGTAGGATTACAGGGGCATAACCAGAATGTATTTCAATTGGGCACAAAATTTCAGTCTGAGATTTCCCTGTGGCTGTCATGAGGAAAGATTTAGCTAACACAATGTACAAAGGACAAAAGCAAGAGAGATAAGACAGCTTTCCTCAGTCCATGACTGCTCTGGGAAAATGAGGAGGAAATCCTGTACTAGGAATGTATCTTCCATGGACGGTATTTTAGTTCTCTGTCTCACAAGAATAGTGTGTTCTCATATCGTGCAATACAGCTTACTTTATATGGTGTCCTTCAAATGAAGTTTCTTAAGTGTGTGTGTGTATTTTAGCAGAGTCTTAGAAAAGGGAAAATGACATACAGAGATGGAGTCTAGTAAAAGAAAACAAAATTGGATTCTGATTTTCTGAATCTGCACAAAAAGTGTGCATGTTGGCTGAGGTAGCACCCAAAAATGTCCACAACTTCAAGGCACAGCCTGTTGTACATCCTTCTCCCTTGTTCTGGAAAAGCAGAACAAACAGAAGGTAGGAGCAAAAAGAACAGGAGTACTTGTGGCACCTTGGAGACTAACAAATTTATTTGAGCATAAGCTTTTGTGGGCTACGGAGACATTATGACAGAAAGAAACACACCTTATAAGATCTTTCGGAAGCCAAGACACACCATAAAACAGAAATGCTAAGAAGATCACCACAGTAACTATGGTTATTATCAAGAGACAATGCTTTTTTTCTTAGCAGTGTTTTCCATGGGTCATTAATTGTACCTACCAAACTCATGCAGAGAGCCTGAATGGTATGGATTCATGTATCCACAACATACTATAGAAATGGTTAGTGCTTCTGTCATAGTATCTTTCCCCAATCTGAACCTTAGAGTCCAAAAGTTGGGGTACTAGCATGAATTCCTCTAAGCTTAATTACCTGCTTAGATCTGATAAGCTGCCACCAATCAGGAATTCCAGTGCCTAATACACTCTGGTCCCCCCAAAAACCTTCCCTGGGGACCCCAAGACCCAAATTCCTTGAGTCTCACAACAAAGGGGAATAAACCATTTCCCTTCCCCCTCCTCCCTTCCTCCCAGCTCTTTCCCGCCCTGGGTACATTAGGAGATCACCGTGATTCAGACTCCTTGAATCACCACACAGAGAGGAATGTTACCTTCCCCCCCTTCTTTTCCCTTCACCCAGAGGCAATACAGATTCAAACTCCTTGAATCTAAACCAAAGAGGAAATTCACCTTTCCCTTCTCCCCACCAATTCCCTGGTGAGTACAGACTCAGTTCCCTTGAGCCTCAACAAGGGGAAAAATCAGACAGGTCTTAAAAGCAAAACTTTTAATAACTTTTACCTTTTTTCTTTCTTTTTATCTCTGCAATTTAGATGGTAAAAGTTACAGGGTCTGTCAGTTTATAGAAACTGGAGAAAAAGCCTCCTCCAGCAGAAATACAATTTAAAATACTTTCAGCCAAATACACCTTAGAACTCTACCAGCCAGATACACATTTGCAAATAAAGAAAAAACAATCAAAAGGACTAAACCGCCTTTCTACCTTTTGTACTTACTAAATTTGAACAGAAGATTAGAGAGCCTGTAGGTACGTGTGGTTACTCTCAGAACCCAGAGAGAACAAAACCAAACCCAAAAAACCACAAACAAAGGCTTCCCTCCACTGAGATTTGAAAGTATCTTGTCTCCTGATTGGTCCCCTGGTCAGGTGTTTGGTTCCCTGTTTGTTAACCTTTTACAGGTAAAAGAGACATTAACCCGTAACTATCTGTTTATGACACCTTCCTGTTTCTTCAGAACAAAACAAGGTTCCCTGACCCAGAGGCAGTGCTTAGCCCATGACCTCCATTCAGCAGCTCATCTGAGTAACAAGAGAAAGGAATCAGTGAAGTGCTAGCTCATAGCTTTGTTTCCCCCAAAGCTCCCAGTTGCAGGAAACATCCAGCATCCCCAATTTGCTTGAGGAGCACTATATAAACGAGGAAGTAACGCTCACTGCTACTATGTACCTCTGCTGATTATGTGACTTCTGAACCCTGCATTCCTGCCTGCTCCTGGTTCCTGTCGTCCTAACTCAGACTCCTTTCTGCTCCCCATTCCTGCTTTCTTGCCTTACTCCAAGTGTCTGCTCCTGTGCTTGGCACCTGATGCTATCTCTGGCTCTGACTACTAGGCCTGACTCAGGCTCTGACCAATAGGCCTGACCACCCACACCCTAGTCATTGCACACTGGCCACAATGAAAAATCTGAATTATTTCATTCTGGTGAACTGAAAAAGTCCAACAAATTGTTTTGAGTGGAACAAAACATATTGTATGGCCTGAAAATAAATGTTTTGTTTCCTTGTTTTAACCTTTTTAAAAAATAAAATGGAAGTAAAATTAAAAATGACAAATTTGGTCTGAATTGAGAAATCAAAACATTTAATTACAAAAAAATCAAAATGAAATATTTCAATTTTTCTGGTTTTTTTGGTGTGTGTGTGTGAGAGAGAGAGAGAGAGAAAGAGAGGATGGTATTGATACGAATTTGCAAAATATTTTGGAGAACCTGAATCTGCATTTTTTGGTGAAAAAAGTTTTGTCCAAAAAATGTTGCCCAGCTCTCCTGTCAATCCTTGTCTAATGCATAGAGAAATACAGCACTTTAAGGTTGTCATAAACAGATAAGTAAGAGTTAATAGAACAGAAGTACTTCATATCTCTCTTGCCTGTAAAGGGTTAACAAGTTCAGTGAGCCTGGCTGCACCTGACCAGAGGACCAATCGGGGACAGCATACTTTCAAATCTTGAGGGAGGGAAGTTTTTGTGTGTGCTGTTAGTTTTTGGTGGTGGTTCTCTCTGGGTTCTGAGAGTGACCAGACGTGCAACCACGTTTCTCTCCAATCTCCCTGATACAGGTTCTTATAGATTCAAAATAGTAAGTACTTGGTGATAAGGTGAGTTAGGCTTATGTTTGTTTTCTTTATTTGCAAATGTGTATTTGGCTGGGAGGAGTTCAAATGTGTATTTGGCTGGAAGGAGTTCAAATTTGTGTTTTGCTGAAAGGATTTTAATTTGTACTTGTATACTTAGGCTTGGAGGGTATTCCCAGTGTCTATAGCTGAAAGACCCTGTAACATATTCCATCTTAAATTTACAAAGATAATTTTTACTGTTTTTTTCTTTCTTTAATTAAAAGCTTTTCTTGTTTAAGAACCTGATTGTTATTTTTATTCTGGTGAGACCCCAGGGGACTGGGTCTGGATCCACCAGGGAATTGGTGGGGAGAAAAGAGGGAAGGGGGAGAGAGAGGTTAATTTTTCTCTGTGTTAGGATTACTTTCTCTCTCAGGGAGAGTCTGGGACGGGGAGAGAGAAGGAGAGGGGAAGGTGAATTTTCCTCTCTGTTTTAAGATTCAAGGAGTTTGAATCACAGTGATCTTCCAGGGTAACCCAGGGAGGGGAAGCCTGGGAGAGGCAACGATGAGGGAAAGGGTTTACTTTCCTTGTGTTAAGATCCAGAGGGACTAGGTCTTGGGGGTCCCCGGGCAAGGTTTTGTGGGGACCAGAGTGTACCAGGCACTGGAATTCCTGGTTGGTGGCAGCGCTAGAGGTTCTAAGCTGGTAATCAAGCTTAGAGGAATTCATGCTGGTACCCCATCTCTTGGACGCTAAGGTTCAGAGTGGGGAATTATACCATGACAAAGGTCCACTTCCAAGGCCTGTGTTTCCATAGCCCTGTCTACTAAGTCCCCTGGGTGCAGCACAGGCACTTCTCAACATCAGGACTTAATGCTGCAGAACATCCGTTTGCTTAAAGACGCCACATTGTTACTTCAAATTCACTTAACTCCGACCTTGTGCATTGTGCAGCTGAGAGGAGGAGCTGAGTTAAAACAGAGTGCACCAGATACTATGGTGATGAGCATGGTGAAAAATCTTACATAAAACTGAAGATGGATACATACTGTACATACCTAGACATTCACCCTATATAACGCCAGTGAAACAGACGCCTAGGTATTTTAGCAGAGTTGTTGAGTGCTTTGTATCAACTCTTCCTCTGGATGCTTCTCCCTCCGTTTTTCTTTGTTCTCTTCATTAGTTGTCTTGCTTATTCCACCTCTTCTTTCATTCAGTTTGGTTTTAGATGGTGGCAAAATTGGGAAGATGGAAGGAGGATAAAACAAGCTTTTTCCTTGAACGTTCCTTTGTGTACAGTATTGGCAAGGGGTCTCTGCTCAGTGCTGCTCCTCAGGGAGGCAAGGGTGCTGTGTGGCTATTACAATGCATTATACAGGGAAAGCAACATTTAGAAACAAATGTTTCCTCATCAGCTTTTACAACTGTTCAATTTGCTATTAAATGTCCTGCATGTAACTTTATTGGGGAGCGCCAGTAGCATTTTGGGGAAAAATATGCTGAGATGGGGGGACTAATGAGGGATTTAAGTCTTAACATGATTATATTAGTGTCTCAAGCAAGATTGCTACCTATGGAGAGAATTGTGTTTATATATAAGATGCTTCTTAGATCAACTATTTGGCATGTCTACAAACACTTAATTTAGAGAGAGAAAGGAAGGTCATTAACATGCAAAATAAGTCTCCAAAGATAATAGGTAAACTGGTCATGCAGAAGGGACAGGCAGCCAAGATACACTAACTACCATTCTATTATAAGCTTCTGTTTAAAATAGTCAGTGAGAATGGATCAAGCCTTGATCAGTCTTTCATTACCATTCAATGGGGTTTTTTTAAATAAAAAAGTATACATAAAATATGTCCATACATCTGTTTTTGACATGAATAATGTGATTGTGCTTTATGGTCAGGGATGATCTACTAATTTGCATATTTTATAGTATGTGTTTTATTACATTATTCTGGAGGAATTCTAGTCAGCTTAGATAATTGTGGGGGAGATTTTTCAAAAGCCCTTATAGGATTTAAGAGACAGATCCCATTGAAAGACAAATCTCCTCCAATACCAAAAGGTGATTCGTGAGATTATCTAATTTAAACAGTGTTTAGCAAGAAAACAGAATTCAGTTAAGGCCTGACTCCTTATTGGTCTTGGAGCAAGAGTGTACAAATCATCAGGTCCATGAGGCTGGACCCCATTCTGCCTTGATCAGAGGGTGCTTTGTGATCCATGGTATGTAAACTGAACATTTAAGTGGATGGCTCTGTGCCAAGATTCAGTCACACTGAAAATACTGTGCTTTCAGTTCTCAACTGGAGACAGCACCAAGAAGGAAAAGCAGTTTTTCATGTACACAGTACATATAACTTAGTGCACTAGAGCATACCTTTGAAAACAATACAATAAATAGGGACCCTTGTTGAGAAAGAGGAAACATGTTTTAGTGCTATTGGAATCATAGAATTATAGAAGATTAGGATTGGAAGAGACACCAGGAGGTCATTTAGTCCAATCCCCTGCTCAAAGCAGGACCAACCCCAAATAAATTGTCCAAGCCAGGGCTTCGTCAAGCTGGGCCTTAAAAACTTCTACGGCTAGAGATTCCACCACCTCCCTAGATAACCCATTCCAGTGCTTTACCACCCTCCTTGTGAAATAATGTTTCCTAATATCCAACCTAGACCTCCCCCACTGCAACTTGAGACCATCACTCCTTGTTCTGTCATCTGCCACCACTTTGAACAGCCTATACCCATTCTTTTTGGAACCCTCTCCTCCTCAGGTAGTTGAAGGCTTCTATAAAATCACCCTTCACTCTTTTTTTCTGCAGACTGAATAAGCCCAGTTCCCTCAGCCTCTCCTCATAAGTCATGTGCCCCAGCCCCCTAATAATTTTTGTTGCCCTCTGCTGGACTCTCTCTAATTTGTCCACATCCTGGACAAAACTGGACACTATACTCCAGATGTGTCCTCACCACTGCTGAATAGAGGGGAGTAATCACTTCCCTCGATCTGCTGGCAATGTTCCTACTAATGCAGCCTAATATGCCGTTAGCCTTCTTGGCAACAGGGGCACACTGCTGACTCATATCCAGATCTCATCTATGTTGGACTGGGAGCATTTATGGGAGCAAGAGAGAGAATGAAAGGTTAGAGAGAATCCATTCTAAACAGCTAGTATTTCCATGCATGGTTCTGTCCTTCAAGTCAGTAAAATGATTTACTTCTCTCATACATTTATAACCCTGTGGCAAATAGAAAGTTATTGACAGATAAACAGAAATCTGTAGGTATCACATTAGATGCAGTGAGTACTTATACTAATATCCTTATATTTTAAATAAAGGTAAACAATTTTGTGAGATAAATATATTTTGTTTTTATCCCCAGACAAAAATTCTGAACTTGAGATTGATTGTATACATCAACTATTTGAAAGTAAAACCAAAAACTCACAGGAAAATGATAGTATCAGAGGGGGAGCCATATTAGTCTGGATCTGTAAAAGCAGCAAAGAGTCCTGTGGCACCTTACAGACTAACAGACGTTTTGGAGCATGAGCTTTCATGGGTGAATACCCACTTCGTCGGATGCATGTACTACATGCATGTAGTACAAGTGGGTATTCACCCATGAAAGCTCATGCTCCAAAACTTCTGTTAGTCTGTAAGGTGCCACAGGACTCTTTGCTGCTTTTAGGAAAATTATAATTACAAAACCCCAAGCCCCACCACCACCACCACCTACCATTTGAAATTCAGGATATTAAGGAGTTATGGTTGAAGGTACAATAAACCCCAATATTTGACATTATGAACAAGTCACTCAAATAATAATTTTGGCCCTGTAGTTGTGCCAGCTTCCTATCATTTCTTCTTTTTTCCTTTCTTATTAACTTCACAAGTTGTGCGTGTAGGGGAGCTTATATCACAGAGCTTTTAAAGACATTTTGAATTTGGAAAAGCCACTGTATCGATAAAGTAACCCTACCACCATCAGCCTCCCATCTCCCCTTCAACAGTTTTTTTCATAAGTTGTGTGCAATCAGTGGTTGTGCTCATCCGAAATTCAGAAAGGACACTGTACTTGTTCAGCATGTAGATGGAATATTAATATTGCGTATTGGGTGTTATATTTGGTTTTATGTACACATAGCTGATAGCAAGTGTGACTGTCACCACACTCAGCCTCGCTCGTTTTAGGAAAGTGCTACGATATTGTGATCTGTTCAAAGGATGCAAAGGAGGTGGTCATATGTACATGCACTTGGCATATGCTAATACTGGTGGCATTCAAAGGGTAGACTGCCTCCGGTCTTGAGCACTGGCACCAGGCTCTTCATACCATTAAATCACTATATTGGCATGGGTGGGGTGCATGGGGAGGGGTCTGCCTGCTATATAGTTGCACAGGGAGTGCTTCCCAGTCTCCTGTGTGCCAGTGCAAAAGGCCACATTGGGGATGTATTGGAAGGATGCAAAAAAGGAGCTGTGATTTCATATTTACATGGATCCAGTGGCCTCAATAGCCATGCAACTTGTGCAGAGGGCTACAGCCACTATTCTAACCTATAGGTTGAAATATTAACCGTAGAGAGAAAAAGAGGGGAGAGGGGGGCTATATAGTATTCCAGAACTGTAGTTCTCTGTCAACGAAAATGGATTTCACTCGTTCAACCATCCCACACTCTACCAGAAGTAATCATGAATAGTCTGGATTTCATCCTTAAGGAAGAATGGGGGAAAGCTCTTCTCTGAATGCTCATTGTCTAATCAGGAATTTATAAAGTACATTTTTTATTTGGACGGTGTAAACACAGCTGGAATCAGCACTGTAATTATATCATGAAGAATAAGACATTCTAAGTTCTGCAAAAAGAACAGGAGTACTTGTGGCACCTTAGAGACTAACATTGATTTGAGCATAAGCTTTCATGGGCTACAGTCCACTTCATCGGATGTATGTAGTGGAAAATACAGTAGGAAGATATATATATACACACACACACAGAGAACATGAAACAATGGGTGTTACCATACACAGTATAAGGAGAGTGATCAGTTAAGGTGAGCTATTATCAGCAGGAGAGAAAAAGAATTATTTGTAGTGGTAATGAAAATGGCCCATTTCCAGCAATTGACAAAGAGACGTAAGGAACTCGGGGGGGGGGGGGGCAGAAATAAGAATGGAGAAATAGTTTTACTTTGTGTAATGGCCCATCCACTTCCAGTCTTTATTCAAGCCTAATTTGATGGTGTCCAATTTGCAAATTAATTCCACTTCAGCGGTCTCTCATTGGAGTCTGTTTCTGAAGTTTTTTTATTGTAATATTGCGACTTTTAGGTCTGTAATCGAGTGGCCAGGGAGATTGGAGCATTCTCCAATTGGTTTTTGAATGTTATAATTCTTGACATCTGATTTGTGTCCATTTATTCTTTTACGTAGAGACTGTCTGGTTTGGCCAATGTACATGACAGAGGAGCATTGCTGGCACAAGTTCTAAGTTCTGTGGTCACTTCCAAGATTAAGTTGTTTGTTAAGGATGGTTATGGTTGTCTCAAAGTTCCTGCATTTTTTCAGTACATTACTACAAGGAAAAGTTAAGGTTATTAGGATGCTTTAACCGAATGTCCTTTTACTGCCTGGATTTCCCCTTCAGATGAATGCATCCTGAGACTTGGCTTCCCTTTGTACTATGAGGGCAGAGCAAGCTTAATTTTTTCAGAACTGAGATTCAGGGCACCAATGTTTTATGGGCATAATGTTTTATTTAATGCTCTGTTGGGCTTTATAAGGTAGTGCTTCTCAGAAGCCAAACTAGCAGGTGCCATTTATAGTGTGCCATTTACTGTAGACCTGTATTGAAGTTAACATGATGCAATATTTGCTGATGCCAGCCTAGAGAACATCATAGATTTTCATATAGTAATACTATATAATGTTAGTTAATAAGATGGGAACATCACATTGTATGTATTTATCAGATGATGTTAAATGAACATTTAGTGGCTGATTCTTTCTTGTCCGGTCCCCGCTTTCCCTCTCAACACACACTGCATCATATTTAGCAGCTTGCACAGTATATGTTTGTTAATGCCAACACAGTGACCACAATAACTGATTCAAATCTGATGCAATTGACAGAGCACTACCTACACTTCAGGAGGTCAGACAAGAATAAGAAATGCACTTCCAGTACCTCGGGCAATAGTTAAAGGGTTGTGCCTAGATATCAGAGGAATCTTAACTATATTTTCCTAGGGGAAGGGAGTGTTTGTTTTCTTGAAATTCATTTCTTAGAGTTAATATTAGGTGAATGTTCTTTTAACCAGAAGACCCTTTTATTTATAGTCTGCACATTTTTTCAGTATCCTTAGGCACCAGTTCCATGGGTGCTCCACTCACCAGCAGCCAAGCTCCTATCCTCCCTCCCAGTGCCTCCCACCTACCACAGAACGGTTGATCCATGGCCCTGGGAGGTGCTGGGAGGGAGAGGGAGGAGTGGGGATGGGGCGCACTCAGCAGAGAGGATGGAATCTCATGAAAAGAGGTGGGGAAGGGGCAGGATGGGTGGGAACAGGGAAAGGAGCAGGATGGGTGGGAGCAGGGAAAGGAGCGTAATGTGGCTGGGGCCTGGAGCTGAGTTGGGGTTGAGCATCCTTATGGAAAGTTGGAAGCCAGGATGTAGTGAGGTGGTCACCCTGCTCCGGTTTGAAAGGGGTTAAAACCAGTTCTGGGAAAGGGCTGTCCCAAGGAGCCAATCAGGGGAAGGCAGGTAGTAGCCAATCCGGGCCTTGTAGGGCTGGTATAAAGAGGTCTGTAAACTAGGAGGCAGGCAGTATCACTGCAGCCTTGGGGTGGGAAGGATTGGGCTGCCTGGGAGTACATGGTAACTTCAACAGTGCAGTGATGGGGAAGGCGAAGGCTGAGCTGGGGAGCTCAGGCTTGGTGGCCTCCCAGGCTGAGGCCTGACAGAAAAGCCTAAGGAGGTACTGTGGCTGCCAATGATGAGTGGCCATTGCAGACTGCAGTTTGCCGCTGAGTAAAGGGGCTAGATGAGGACTGGCAGTGGGTCACTGAAGTGAGGTGGATTCAGGGGAGTGGGGTTTCCTGGGTGAGGGGCAGCACCCCAAGGTAAGGGGCACTGTGGTCCTGGAGGGACATGGGGCCTATATGTGTTGGAGATAAAGAGACTGCAGAGAGGTAGGTAACAGAGGGCAAGACACACAGAGGGCACTCCAGGGCTGAGAGAGCTAATTCCCCGATGACCAGCAGGAGGTGCCATGCCAGTGAGTTAGCAGATCTGCTACACAGTGCCTGTGTACAGTATTGACAGTTGCTCGGTGTTGTGAACTCTAGTAACTGTGTACCTGTTACTGTTTGCAAATTACAATGGAAATCTACTTATACTATAACTACATTACTTTGTGGTAATTGCTCAATTAACTTGTACTAACTCATGGCACAACCCACAATAGGAAGTAGCTGGGGAGGAAAATGTCCACAAGTCTCCTCATTTTGCTTCAATTCACAGGAGCAGGGTCTGTTTCCTACAAAAGAGAATCTGTGAGATTTATTGGATAAGGGCACTGTAGTTAGGAGCTCTATTCCTGGCTTTGCCACTGACCTGCTGTATGACCTTGGGCTAGTAATTTCACCTTTCTGTGTTTGTTTCTCCTCCCACACACATGCTTTTTATCAGTCTTGTCTATTCAGATTGTAAACTCTTCAGTGCAGGGATTGACTCTTCGGACACATAACTGTGTGGCAAGAGAGTGTATGAATCAACAGCACACCAGCATGCCAGTGCACTGTAGCTTGACACTCTAGCTAGCTGCACAGTATCTTTCCATTTAGATATGTCCTAAATATGTGTTTAAGCAGTGCCTAGCACAATAGGGCTCTAGTCTTGTTTGAGGCCTGTAGGTGCTATTGCAGTACAATTAAAAAAATAAATAATACAAGGCTTCCAAACTAGCACATTCTCAAGAATGCACAAAAAGCCAGGAGCATCTGCATGGAAGCACAGTGCCTGCATCCTGGTAGCTCCCCTTTACAGAATAGCTCCAACACAGCCATAGTAGCAGGGATTCATCTGACTTCAAGATGCACTTGGGTAGATGCCTGGGGTTGTATTACTTTTTCTGGAATGTCTTTAGGAGAGATGGGGAGAGGACGTATTCTTCTAGGCCCCTACCGCCCACTCCCCTCCCTAAATTCAGACACTATAGCCACAGAGAGATCTCTGCGTGGGGCCTGGAGAAAAGAAAATGGTGCTATCAAAGGACTGGTGGATGAGAAATCTGTGCAGGTAGGGTCATCTCTGTGTGTGGCTTTGTTGGGGTATGACCTGAGTCACTGCATTATTGCAAACTAAGATGTTATTGTCGGTTACCCTTTGCATCATGCAGTATCAAGTGCCCACAGACTATTAATTAATCCCTTCATAAAAACCAACAGCACTTTTAAGTTATAGGATCTTAAAAATGTTTCTTAAATGTTTAGTCTCCTTTAACCAATTATATTTTATGAAAAGAGATTTCTATCCAGACAGAAATCTTCAGTACAGAGGTTTGTATGGAGAAAATTTGCAACCAGGAGTTACAATAGCATAGTTTCAAAATAAAGCTTTATAACACTCAGCCTGACAGGCCCTTAACTACAGCACAGTGGTGCTGCCAAGTGCAGCTAAGATGCATTGTTACTTTCCTGTGGTGATAAAACTAATGCTTTAAATGAGTGCTGCAACAGGATTTCTCTGCTAATTGCAGAAATAGACAACATGTGGCTTGAGCAGCTATTATTCATTCTACAGTAATTTTTCTTAAATTATAAGTGGCATTCTGTTTCAGCAGAGCTACAGAATTTGACATTCCCACAAGAAATGTTAAAATGATTTCATCAATAAAACCTATGCCTTGTTGATTTTAGCTTCCATAAGTGGAATTACCCCAGGGTTTTTTTTAAAACAATGTGTTCCATTTGCAGAGGCAAACGCCTGAGTTTACAGTCTCATCTGATCTTCTGATCCTTAAGATGCTACAAACAAATCCAACTCTCATGTACAATAATTAATATAATTAACATAAATGAGGATTCATTAAACTGTCTTCAGAACAACTTGAGGGTGATTTAAAACTGATGAGAGATGACTTTAAATAGTGATACCCTGAAATGATGCATTTTAGCTCTTAAAAGAAAATCCCACTAATAGGAAAATGTAATCCCAGATTTTGCATAGTAATATCTCCAGGAAAATGAGATGAATTAAGTCATGATTAAGTCCTTACGAGAGCAACAGGTGAAATAATCAGATGTGTTCATAGTGTCAGATAAAATGAATAGCTCAAGTTATATTGTATGTTGGAACAAATTGTTAATTTGTAACATTTAATTAAGAAGATGGAAAATGCTACATAAAGTAGAAAAACTTCTTAAACAAGCTTAATTTGAAATAGCATGTTATAAAAGAGAACTAGCTGATTAAAGATCTAATCACATTGTGCTGCATGCTTGAGAATGCACAGACAAAATAATCCAAGGTAATAAATTTGAGAGACAATGTGAGTGAGGTAATATATTTTATTGGAACGACTTCTGCAGGTGAGAGAGACAAACTTTTGAGCCACGTAATTCTCTTCTTCAGGTCTGAGAAAGGTACTCCGAACATCATACCTAAATGCAAGCTGGAACAGACTGTTTAGCGTAAATAGTTAGCACATATGATAAGGGACTATTCAAGGTAGAGTGGACTATTTACATCTCTGCAGTCATAGGCAGGGCTGGCTCCAGGCACCAGTGCAGCTAGCAGGTGCTTGGGGCGGCCAAGGGGAAGGGGAGGCACGTCCGGCTCTTCAGTGGCAATTCGGTGGCGGGTCCTTCGGTCCCTCTCAGAGGATAGGACCTGCCGCTGAAGTGCTGCCGAAGAAGAAAGTGGCACTGTGGAGCTGTTGCTGAAGTCCCGCCAATCATGATTGCAGCTTTTTCTTTTTTTTCCCCCGCCATTTGGGGCGGCAATAACCCTGGAGCCAGCCCTGGTCATACGGCAAGTAGTGGGGTTAGTGTTGTAATAGGCCATACATCCAGTGTCTCTGTTCAGTCCATGATTTTTAATGTCCTGTGTGAATTAATTTGAGAGCCTAGTGATTGTCTGGTTTCACCCACATAATTGTTGCGAGGGGCATTTAGTACACTGAGGTGTGTCAATCATTATAGCAGTGGAGATATGTCTGCAGGTTTTGTATCTGTAGTTCTGGCAGGATCTGATGCCACTTTGAGTTGGTGTGCCCAGCTGTGGGTGGCCGTGCCTGTGGATGGTCAATGTAAACAAACTGTCTCGTGGCGTGCCAAAAGATTACCCTGACAGTGGGCCACAGGTTGCCCACCAGTGATCTAACCTGTTCTTAAAATCCTCCACAATCTCTCTAGGCAACTTGTTCCAGTGTTTAACTACCATTATACTTAGAAATATTTTCCTAATATCCAACATAAATCTCCCTTGCTGCAGACTAAGTTGATTATTTCATATCCTACTCTCAGTGGACACAGAGAACAATCCATCACTGATCTCTTTATAATAACCTTTGATATATTTGACGACTTATCAGGTCCCCCCTCAGTCTTCATCCTCAAGACTAAATATATCCAATTTTTTTAACCTTTCCTCATAGGTCAGATTTTCTGAACCTTTTATCATTTTTGGTGCTCTCCTCTGGATTTTTCTCCAATTTGTTCACATCTTACCTAAAGTTAGGAACCCAGAATTGGCCTCATCAGTGCCATGTAGTCTGGGACAATTGCCTCCTGTGTCTTACTTGCAACACTCCTGTCAATATACCCCACATTAGTCTTTTTGGCAGCTGTGTCACATTGTTGACCCATATTCAATCTGTGATCCACTAAAACTCCCTGATCCTTTTCAGCACTATGACAGCCTTGCCAATTATTCCCCAATCTGTAGTTGTGCATTTGATTTTTCTTGACTAATGAAGTTTTTTGAACTTGGCTTTATTAAATTTCATCTTCTTAAATTCAGACCCATTCTCCAATATATCGAGATCATTATGTCCCCTAATGTGCTTGTAACCCCTCCAAGCTTTGTGTAATCTGCAAATATTATAAGTATACACTTTGCACCATCACTGAGTTGTTAATGAAAATAATGAATAGTTTTGGACCCGGGACAGATCTTTGGGGGACCCCATTAAATACATCCTCCCAGCTTGACAGTGACCTATTGATAACTCTTCATTGAGAATGCTCTTTCAACAAGTTTTGCATCACCTTATAGTAATTTTGTCTAGACCATGTTTCCCTAGTTTGCTTATGAGAACCTCACGTGATACTGTCAAAAGCCTTACTAAATTCCAGATATATCACATCTAATGCTTTTCGCCCATCCACTCCTCTGATTACCCTGTTAAAGAAGGAAATTAGATTGGGTTGACATGATGAGAAGGAGGATGGTCCAGTGCCTAGGACACTAGACAAAGACCTGGATTCAGTTCCCAGCTCTACTACAGACTACCTGTGTGACTTTGGGCAAGACACTCAGTCTCTCTGTGTTTTAGTTCCCTATTTGTAAAATGGGGATAATACTTCTCCTCACAAGTGGGTTGTGAGGATAAATATATTAAATCATGAGGCATTCAGATATTATAGTAATGGGGATCATATAATTAATTAACCAAGATAGATATTTAAAACTACAAGACAAAATCACCTTAGATTTATAGAGGTCTAGCAGTTATTTAAAATAATTCAAAAAGTAAATTTTAAAATACAGTTCTTTTTAATATAAACCACTTTCTCTATAAAAATTACTGGATAGAGCAGGGGTTGGCAGCCTGCGGCACGCGTGCCAAAGATGGCACATGAGCTGATTTTTAATGGCACGCTGCTACCTGAAGCCTGCTGGGGTCCTGGCCCCACTCAGCGCCCCCACCCCACCACTTTCTCCTGCAGGGGAGGAGGCAGAAGCTTGGTCCTGCCAGCAGCCAAGCTCCCCCCTCCCTGCTGCTTCCCCCAGCCTGGTGCTTTCCTGCCCCGCATCCTCTCAGCTGATCGCCCTTGCGAGGGGGAGTGGATCTGCAGCGTGCTTGCTACCTCGGGGAGGAGGCAGAGAAGAGGTGAGGATGGATGGGGCCCTGGAGGAAGGGGTGGAATTGGGCATATCCCCTCCAGCCCCCTGCTGTGAGCTGCTCATGGCAGGGGGATCAGAGCACCTCCACGAGCCAAGCACCTCAGCCCTCTGTCCTGACCCCTGCACCCTCCTCTCACGCACAGCCCTCTGCTCTGACCCCAGCACAACCCCAGCCCTGACTTTTGCGCCATCCCACATCGTGACTCCTGCACCCCCTCACACACCTCCAGTACCCGTTCTGACTCCTGCACCCTCACACATACCCAGCCCCCGCACACCCCATGCCCTGACTCTTGCACTCTACATCCCCACCCCCACCCTGAGCACCAAACGGGAGCTCCCGCACCCCCGATCTGAGGTCCCGGCTGCTGGCCCCGCTCAGCCTGCTGCCGGTCTGGGGTCCTGGCTGCTGGACCCTTGCCAGCTGGGGTCCTACAGGCCCCGCTCAGCCCACTGCCGAACAAGGTGAACAGAACCCCAGGGCGGCAGTGGGCTGAGTGTGCCGGCAGCGTAAGATCAACATTTTAATTTTAAATTAAGCTTCTTAAACATTTTGAAAACCTTCTTTACTTCTATGTACAACAATAGTTTAGTTATATAATATAGACGTATAGAGAGAGAGAGACCTTCTAAAAAATGTTAAAATGTATTACCGGCACATGAAACCTTAAGTTAAAGTGAATAAGTGAAGACTCGGCACACCACTTCTGAAAGGTTGCCTAACCCCTGGGATAGACTAAATGTAACAATAAGAGGACCAATTATCTATGATTATTTCCAAACTACTGTATATTGCAGTCATTCAGCAATATACATTCTTTTTTCTTTTGTTGACATTTATGACTAAATATACATAATTTCATTCCATTACATAAAATAGCATTTCATAACTAAAACTATATGCTACTCTTTTGTTATTCTGTGCAAATGCTTTCCATCAAGTCCTTTTTTGTTTTATTAAATCCAATACGTTAAAAACTGTTAAAAATAAGGAAGTTTTATATTCTAATCAACTGGTGGTTTTATCATCATACACAGCTACATTTGGTATGCTCTCCTGTGTATTATATCCTACAGATCTCTCGTGGAGTCTGTCTTTTGAAAACACCAGCATGAGGTTAACATGTTCATGGTTGGTGTCTGTTGGATAGATCACCCTAATGCATAATGCTGTTTTTGTTATACTTAATGCACTTTAACCCCTCTCTCTCTCAAAATGAAACAAAAATAATTGAAACTTTGAGACCCATCTGTCAGGTGTCCCGCATGCTAACAGCATACACTAGCCTTAATTTTGATTAAATATGACTTCTGAACTTCAGTACTTCTGTTATTCTTAGTGAGGCAGCTTTCACCTGCACTTTACTGAATGACACCAGCACGTGTGCATTAAAGTTTTAGATTGCTTTAGTTCCCTTCCAGACAGGGAGCCACTCTCCAACTGGAGATTAGGAATCTGTTTATGTATAATATTAAATTCATTCCTCTGATTTATCCCCACAGCCCCTGAAGTGAGTGTCATAAACAGATAGCTAAGGGTTAATGTCTCTTTCACCTGAAGCACCTGACCAGAGGACCAATCAGGAAACCGGATTTTTTCAACGTTGGGTGGAGGGAATTGTGTGTCTAAGGTCTTTGTTTTCCGTCTGCCTGCCTTCTCTGAGCTTTGGAGAAGTAGCTCTACTTTCTAGTCTTCTGTTTCTAAGTGTAAGGACAAAGAGATCAGATAGTAAGTTCTATGGTTTTCTTTTCTTTGGTATTTGCATGAATATAAGTGCTGGAGTGCTTTGATTTGTATTCTTTTTGAATAAGGCTGTTTATTCAATATTCTTTTAAGCAATTGACCCTGTGTTGTATCATCTAATACAGAGAGAACATTTGTACTTATTTTTCTTTCTTTTTATATAAAGCTTTCTTTTAAGACCTGTTGGAGTTTTTCTTTACTTCAGGGAAATTGAGTCTGTACTCACCAGGGAATTGGTGGGAGGAAGAAATCAAGGGGAGATCGGTGTGTTGGATTGCTAGCCTGATGTTGCATTCCCTCTGGGGGAATAGGAAAGTACTTTTTGTTTCCAGGATTGGGAACAGAGAGGGAGATTCACTCTGTTTGGATTCACAGAGCTGGTGTCTGTGTATCTCTCCAGGAGCACCTGGAGGGGGGAAGGGAAAAAGGATTATTTCCCTTTGTTGTGAGACTCAAGGGATTTGGGTCTTGGGGTCCCCAGGGAAGGTTTTTCAGAGGGACCAGAGTGCCCCAAAACACTCTAATTTTTTGGGTGGTGGCAGCAGGTACCAGGTCCAAGCTGGTAACTAAGCTTGGAGGTTTTCATGCTAACCCCCATATTTTGGACGCTAAGGTCCAAATCTGGGACTAAGGTTATTACATGAGTGGCAGCTGGTGGGAGATAGACAGAACCCAGAAGCCAGTAGAAATATTATATTTTTCTTTTCTCTGCTAAGGGCTTTTTAGCAGAGAGAAACAGTTTGGTTTTAAAAGGGAACCAGAGAGAAATTTTTTTTTTCTGCTCTCTCTGGCAGTTTGTGGCTTGCATGTTAAGCAGAAGTCGTTAAGGACTATTAACAGTCTTTTGTCACACAATAGCACTCCCATTGAGAGTCGTACCAGCACTTATAGGCATGCAAATAAAGTGGTTTTTCTGGTTTCCCTTCATTGAACATTAGCTAGAGAGAGAAAAGGAAAATTAGCTAAAGGCACTGTTGCTAGGCAGACTTCAGGAGGCAACAGAGAACCTGCAGTTCAGAAGATAAACACCGGAGGGCACCCCAACACCAGAAAACAGGAATCATGACTTCTAAGGCAAAAATTGCGGCCGAAGAACAAATCAAAGAAGCTGAACACAGGCGACAGATGGAGATGAAAGAAAGAGAAGAACAAATCAAACAGGCAGCACACAAAAGAAAACTAGAAGAAGAAGAGTTCGCCCACCGAAGGAAACAAGAAGAAGAGTTGGCCCACCGCCGAGAAATGGAAAAGCAACAAAAAGAGAATGAAGAGAAGGAAAAACAGAGAAAACATGAACTGGAGTTGGCAAAAGCTGGGCTGCCTGTGCCAGCCAACCCTAACAACCCAGCGCCAAATATTGCTCCACAGCACAGGAAATTTCCCACCTACAAGGCAGGTGATGACACCGAGGCCTTCTTGGAAAATTTTGAAAGAGCCTGTCTTGGGTACAGCATTCCCGAAGACCAGTACATGGTAGAATTGAGGTCACAGCTCAGTGGACCTTTAGCAGAGGTGGCAGCTGAAATGCCTAAGCACCAAATGAATGACTATAAACTTTTTCTAACCAAGGCCAGATACAGGATGGGGATAACCCCAGATCATGCCCGTCGGCGCTTCAGAACCCAAAAGTGGAAACCAGAGGTGTCATTTCCCAAACACGCCTACTACATTGCAAAAAACTATGAGGCCTGGCTAACAGGAAACAACATTCAAACCTTGGAAGAACTGAACCTCCTCATACAAATGGAGCAGTTCTTGGATGGTGTTCCTGAAGACATCACGCGGTACATACAAGATGGAAACCCCAAGAATATCGCTGAGGCGGGGGAGATTGGAGCCAAATGGATGGAACTGGCAGAAAGCAAGAAAGCTACTGTCAAGGGGAACGATTACCCCAGGGGGCACACAGACCATAAACCCTACAACCGAGGACAGCCAAAGACCCCACATACCACCCAAGTAAAGCCACAGATACCCTACCCTTCAACCTCACCAGTCTCCAGTAACTCACCTCGGCCCAGTGACCCATCAGATGGAAGATGCTTTAAGTGTAATGAACTGGGACATATCAAGGCCAAGTGTCCCAAGAACACCATGCGAGTGCAATTCATTACACCACCATCACACCAAAGATCCCCAGGCCCGGATGCCTCTCAAATACCCTTGGAGCGAAGGGAAAATTTGAGAGTGGGCGGAAAGAAGGTTACTGCGTGGAGAGACACGGGGGCACAAGTGTCAGCTATCCACCAATCCTTCGTTGACCCCAAATTCATCAACCCAAAGGCCAAAGTTACAATTTACCCCTTCATGTCACAAGCTGTAGACTTGCCTACAGCTCAACTGCCTGTCCAGTACAAAGGCTGGTCAGGAATGTGGACTTTTGCAGTCTATGACAATTATCCTATCCCCATGCTACTGGGGGAAGACTTGGCCAACCAGGTGAGGCGGGCCAAGAGAGTGGGAATGGTTACACGTAGCCAAACCAGGCAAGCTTCCAGACCCATTCCTGTTCCTGAACCGTCCACAGAGGCCCCGTCTGTGTTACCAGAGACCCAGACAGAGGTAGAGGACCCGGATTCCATGCCTACCACTGAAACAGCCACAGCATCTCCAGTCCCAGGCCCGGAACTGGAACAGCAACCAGCACCAGCAAGTGCAACCCCATCTTCAAACTCAACGCCAGAGGGCGCCAGCGAGCCAGAACTGGCAGAAGCACAAGACAGCCATACCCAAAAGGCTCAGCCAGAGCCTGAAATACCCTCAGGGGCACCAGCGGAGAGCGGTACACCAGCAACGGAAACAACCCCATCACCTACATCACTTCCAGAGGGACCAAGCCCAAGTCCACAGTCTGAGGAAGAACTGGTGACCCCAGCCTCAAGGGAACAGTTCCAGGCTGAGCAGGAAGCGGATGACAGCCTTCAGAAAGCTTGGGCAGCGGCACGGAGCACCCCACCGCCTCTCAGCTCTTCTAATCGATCCCGGTTTGTTATAGACCAAGGACTTTTATACAAGGAAATTCTTTCTGGTGGACACCGGGAAGAATGGCAGCCGCAAAAACAGTTGGTGGTTCCAACTAAGTACCGGGAGAAGCTCTTAAGCTTAGCCCATGATCATCCCAGTGGCCATGCTGGGGTGAACAGAACCAAGGACCGGTTGGGGAAGTCCTTCCACTGGGAGGGGATGGGCAAGGATGTTGCCAAGTATGTCCGGTCTTGTGAGGTATGCCAAAGAGTGGGAAAGCCTCAAGACCAGGTCAAGGCCCCTCTCCAGCCACTCCCCATAATTGAGGTCCCATTTCAGCGAGTAGCTGTGGATATTCTGGGCCCTTTCCCAAAAAAGACGCCCAGAGGAAAGCAGTACGTACTGACTTTAGTGGACTTTGCTACCCGATGGCCAGAAGCAGTAGCTCTAGGCAACACCAGGGCTAACACTGTGTGCCTGGCCCTAACAGACATCTTTGCCAGGGTAGGTTGGCCCTCTGACATCCTTACAGATTCAGGGTCTAATTTCCTGGCAGGGACCATGGAAAAACTGTGGGAAACTCATGGGGTGAATCACTTGGTTGCCACCCCATACCACCATCAAACCAATGGCCTGGTGGAAAGGTTCAATGAAACTTTGGGGGCCATGATACGAAAATTAATCAACGAATTCTCCAATAATTGGGACCTAGTGTTGCAGCAGTTGCTGTTTGCCTACAGGGCTGTACCACATCCCAGTTTAGGGTTTTCACCATTTGAACTTGTGTATGGTCACGAGGTTAAGGGGCCATTACAGTTGGTGAAGCAGCAATGGGAGGGGTTTACGCCTTCTCCAGGAACTAACATTCTGGACTTTGTAAGCAACCTACAAAGCACCCTCCGACACTCTTTAGCCCTTGCTAGAGAGAATCTAAAGGATGCTCAGGAAGAGCAAAAGGCCTGGTATGACAGACATGCCAGAGATCGGTCCTTCAAGGTAGGAGACCAGGTTATGGTCTTGAAGGCGCAACAGGCCCATAAGATGGAAGCATCATGGGAAGGGCCCTTCACGGTCCAAGAGCGCCTGGGAGCTGTAAACTACCTCATAGCATTTCCCAATTCCTCACTAAAGCCTAAAGTGTACCATGTTAATTCTCTCAAGCCTTTCTATTCCAGAGACTTACAGGTTTGTCAGTTTACAGTCCAGGGAGATGATGCTGAGTGGCCTGACGGTGTCTACTACGACGGGAAAAAAGACGGTGGCGTGGAAGAGGTGAACCTCTCAACCACCCTGGAACGTCTGCAGCGGCAACAAATCAAGGAGCTGTGCACTAGCTTCGCCCCATTGTTCTCAGCCACCCCAGGACGGACTGAACGGGCATACCACTCCATTGATACAGGTAATGCTCACCCAATCAGAACCCCACCCTACCGAGTGTCTCCTCATGCCCAAGCTGCTATAGAACGGGAGATCCAGAACATGCTACAGATGGGTATAATCCGCTCATCTACCAGTGCATGGGCATCTCCAGTGGTTCTGGTACCCAAACCAGATGGGGAAATACGCTTTTGCGTGGACTACCGTAAGCTCAATGCTGTAACTCGTCCGGACAACTATCCAATGCCACGTACCGATGAGCTATTGGAAAAGTTGGGACGTGCCCAGTTCATCTCTACAATAGACTTAACCAAGGGGTACTGGCAAGTACCGCTAGATGAACCTGCCAAGGAGAGGTCAGCATTCGTCACCCATGCGGGGGTGTATGAATTCAATGTCCTTCCTTTCGGCCTTCGAAATGCACCCGCCACCTTCCAGAGGCTGGTAGATGGTCTACTAGCTGGACTGGGAGAATTTGCAGTTGCCTACCTCGATGATGTGGCCATTTTTTCAGACTCCTGGCCCGAACACCTACTACACCTGGAAAAGGTCTTTGAGCGCATCAGGCAGGCAGGACTAACTGTTAAGGCCAAAAAGTGTCAAATAGGCCAAAACAGAGTGACTTACCTGGGGCACCAGGTGGGTCGAGGAACCATAAACCCCCTACAGGCCAAGGTGGATGCTATCCAAAAGTGGCCTGTCCCAAAGTCAAAGAAGCAGGTCCAATCCTTCTTAGGCTTGGCCGGATACTACAGGCGATTTGTACCACACTACAGCCAAATCGCTGCCCCATTGACCGACCTGACCAAAAAGACCCAGCCAAATGCCGTTAAGTGGACTGATGAGTGTCAAAAGGCCTTTACCCAACTTAAGGCAACGCTCATGTCTGACCCTGTGCTCAGGGCCCCGGACTTTGACAAGCCATTCCTAGTAACAACAGATGCATCTGAGCGTGGTATAGGAGCAGTGCTCATGCAGGAAGCAACAGATCACAACTTCCATCCTGTCGTGTTTCTCAGCAAGAAACTGTCTGAGAGGGAAAGTCACTGGTCAGTCAGTGAAAAGGAATGCTATGCCATTGTGTACGCCCTGGAAAAGCTACGCCCATATGTTTGGGGACGGCGGTTCCAACTACAAACTGACCATGCTGCACTAAAGTGGCTTCATACTGCCAAGGGGAACAACAAGAAACTTCTTCGTTGGAGTTTAGCTCTCCAAGATTTTGATTTTGAAATTCAACACATCACAGGAGCTTCTAATAAAGTTGCTGATGCACTCTCCCGTGAGAGTTTCCCAGAATTCAGTAGTTAAAAAGTGTTCTTAAAATGTAGAAGTCTGTTAGTTATATACTTAGGAGTATATGTAAAGGTGTATGTGTTGTATTAATCTGTTTATTTTCAAGTTCTAGAAGGAAATCGCCGCCAGTGAGATTCCCCACTGTCTGCAATTTGGGGGGCGTGTCATAAACAGATAGCTAAGGGTTAATGTCTCTTTCACCTGAAGCACCTGACCAGAGGACCAATCAGGAAACCGGATTTTTTCAACGTTGGGTGGAGGGAATTGTGTGTCTAAGGTCTTTGTTTTCCGTCTGCCTGCCTTCTCTGAGCTTTGGAGAAGTAGCTCTACTTTCTAGTCTTCTGTTTCTAAGTGTAAGGACAAAGAGATCAGATAGTAAGTTCTATGGTTTTCTTTTCTTTGGTATTTGCATGAATATAAGTGCTGGAGTGCTTTGATTTGTATTCTTTTTGAATAAGGCTGTTTATTCAATATTCTTTTAAGCAATTGACCCTGTGTTGTATCATCTAATACAGAGAGAACATTTGTACTTATTTTTCTTTCTTTTTATATAAAGCTTTCTTTTAAGACCTGTTGGAGTTTTTCTTTACTTCAGGGAAATTGAGTCTGTACTCACCAGGGAATTGGTGGGAGGAAGAAATCAAGGGGAGATCGGTGTGTTGGATTGCTAGCCTGATGTTGCATTCCCTCTGGGGGAATAGGAAAGTACTTTTTGTTTCCAGGATTGGGAACAGAGAGGGAGATTCACTCTGTTTGGATTCACAGAGCTTGTGTCTGTGTATCTCTCCAGGAGCACCTGGAGGGGGGAAGGGAAAAAGGATTATTTCCCTTTGTTGTGAGACTCAAGGGATTTGGGTCTTGGGGTCCCCAGGGAAGGTTTTTCAGAGGGACCAGAGTGCCCCAAAACACTCTAATTTTTTGGGTGGTGGCAGCAGGTACCAGGTCCAAGCTGGTAACTAAGCTTGGAGGTTTTCATGCTAACCCCCATATTTTGGACGCTAAGGTCCAAATCTGGGACTAAGGTTATTACAGTGAGAGAGCATTTATTTTTAATGCAAAGAACCAGAGAATGGGAGCAAGAAGCCTCCCCGAACCCCCATGCCCCTTGCGTTATCTTTTGAATAAATAGCTAAATGTTGTTCTCCCTTCAAATGTATGTATCTCCATTTTGGATGGGCCATTGTTTAAGGAGACAAACTTTTTATAACAGATTAGTTTTTACTCCTAAAATCTGGGTGTAACGGGGTGCTTACCCCACTCCTGCCCTGAAGGGTTTAAAACAGCCCTGGGAGAGGGCTGTGGCAGGGAAAGCAGCTACTAGGCTGATTGGGGAAGCAGCCACTGCTAGGCCACGCCCCAGTCAGGCCTCAGTTGGCCCTATATAAGAGGCTGGGAGCTAGAAGCTCAACAGTTTCTCTCTGTGTTCAGAGAGAGAAGGGCCTGGTTGCAGGGAGGTTAACCAGGTATCTGGAGTGGAGGGGAAAAGTCAAGACCAAGGGCACTGGGGAGCTCTGGCCTAGGAAAGCCCCAGGCTGTAGGCCTGGTAAGACCTATTAGGTACTGGGTTGCAGGGGCAGCAGGTCCAAACCCCTTTGCCTGTGATGAATAGCTTATACTGCAGTCTGCCCCAGTGAATGGGGGCTAGCTGGAGACTGGGCAGTAGCCAAGACTGAGGCGAAGTGGGGATAGTGGGTGGGGGTAGCCCTGGGAGGGGGAGACCCAGTACTGTGAAGGTACTGGGGCACCGGGGTCCTGGAAGGGACATGGGGGGCCAAGTGGCTGTGGGACACCAGCCGACAGAGGGCACTCCAGAGGATGGATGAGCTAATTCCCCAAGACAACAATCAGGAGGTGCTGCCGGGTGGGTCTGTTCCCATCTACACTGGGATTTCAGATTTTTTTTTTCAAAAATTCCAGTGCAATTTGAAAGCCTAGGAACAAGTACAGAAATGTTATTGATTTAAAAATTGAGCATCCAATCTTAACAATACAGTCTGACACCAATCCTCCTTCTGAGTGTACTTGCCTGGTAATGAGGCCCTCTAAGGAAGAAAATGTAGCATTTCAGTCATAATCATCCAGTTATGCATACATTCCAATTCCAAAGCAAACCAACAGTTCAATGGAAGAAAAATACCAGAAGGCATCACATGTGCCTCTTTGCTATGCACTGCAGAGATGAACATAATGTGTCAGAAAAGATCCCAAAGAGATGGAAAGGCAAGCACAAAGGCTCTCCTGTGTATTATATCCTACAGGCCTCTCTGCTCTGGTCCAATTGCACGTGACTAAGGTTCTGCCATGGTCGTGAGGACTAGTGGACAAGGGCAACTGCTCCTTCTGCTGTGCTGCAGGTGGGCCTGGGTGTATTTCCACAGTAAAAACAGTTGGAAGTTACAGATGGTAGAAGCAGTGGTATCTCTGTATTCTTTGTCCTCTCTCGTACACCTCCAAAGGGCAGGGGAAGAAGTCCAGGTTAATCAAAGGTACATGGCTCATCTGAAGTAATTTTTATAGTGGGCATGGCAGCATTAGCAGCTGAGTTGCTGAAAAGGAAGTCACTCTACAGGGATGCCCTCTTAATTCCTGTACATGCTCTATTTTAAAGCTTCCTTCCTTTTCATGATAACCCAAATTCTTCCTCTTGGGACATTATATCACAACTCCAAAAATCCCATGAGCACTGAGTGTGAGTGATCATTATAGGATCAAAACCTCAATATTCAGTGGACATTTTACCTGCCATGTATACCTACTACATATAGTTGAAACTCTGGATTTCTGTTCCTTGGGAATTTCCAACATTTTAAAATTTCTTTTCACTGTGATTTGGAGCAAAACAAACAAATTTAAATCTCATTCAATGTATTTTAATTTTTTGGAACCCCCCTATTTCTGGTCAATTGAAATGTTTTGTTTTGATGAATGAGACATTTCAATTTTAAGCTTGACTTTTTTATTTTATATTATTCCATTCTGACAAGGTTAAAATAGAATATTCAGCCTTATCAAAACACTTGATTTTAATTTACTAAACAAAACTTAATCCAAATCAAAACATTCCCATAGTGTTTCAGTTTGGAAAGGAACTGTTCCGTTGGAAACGTGTTCCATCAGAAAAATGTTAACCAGTTGTAACATCTTTACATGAAGCATAATGATATAATAAAAATTATCTACTATTGAAATGATCTTCTATACATAAAATTCTGCTCCTAGAGTAATTTTTCATTTTTTGAAATGAGACGACCAACTGTAAAACATTTCTACTACAGAGGTCAAAAACTGTCTGCAACCCAAGTTTCTCATGTCCCTTTCTTTGTTATATTGCATATTTTTCCATTACAACAGAAGTAGGAAGCATGCTTTCACTTTCATAGCTTGTGCAGGGAATCATAATTCAATCAGATTATAGCACAGAAGTCAAAGCAATCAGAATGTTCATTTGTTATTACATATTTATGATTTTGATCATATTGTTTTGAGCCAGGCACGTAGGAGTTGGTCACTAGGACCCTTGATCAGTTCATACAATATTATATCCGTCTTTGTCATTAATATATTTTATGATGAATTATAATTATAGTAAATCAGGCACAACTTGTATAATACATAAAATGAGTGAAAGAAAAATGCACATAATCAAACTTGTTAAAACCTAAGTGTATTTTGTCTCCCTCTGGGACAAGTCTTTTTCATCTTACTCACATAAGTAGTCCCATTGTCTTTGATGGAGCCATTCATTTGAATAACTGAAGCAGGATTTGGCTTAACCTTAAAATGGAACAAGCTAACAGTTAAAATGAAGCAATCTCAGAATGATTATTGTTACAGTATGAAGCATCCACACTGCGCAAAAAAAAAAAAAATAGGATAAGACCCATTGAAAGAATCCAGTCATCTGGTTGGCTGAATATGTGTTTAGATTTAAATTATTATGTGCACAGATAAACAATTTGTAATATTATCTGTTGAAAGACTATTTTACGAAATAGAAGCTCTGGTTACATTAAGATGGTATAAGTTTTCTTAAGAGTTAGACAACATTAAAAATATGTTGATGTTAAGCAATTTGTCCTCCAGGCACCTGTTACTTAATGATGCATATCACATTAAGATGCTATATTCTTAAGGGATGAAGGAATCCTTCAATTAGCAAGTTATCAAAATGCAAGGTATTAGCTTTATATGCACTTTATATTACAATGCACAGCTGTATTGTGTGTTAGGTTTCTCTGCAAACTACATCAGAAATGATCACCTTATTGTTTTTAAGTTCTTTTAACATTGTTGGAAAACCATTTAATTATCTCTTTAATGAGTCTCATTTAAATCACATCAAGCTCTGTCCTTGTTTTCAAATCTGATTTATGATCATAGTCAATGGAAACAATCAGTAACCTACAGTTCAGTGTTCCTCAGGGCACCAAGGTTGGGGGTAGCTCCAACTGGTGAAACAAATTAGCAGCAGATTCTCCCCTGTTATATTGCAGGTTAGGATAATTGTCTTGTTATTATAATGCTATAAGAACCACATTAAATGCTCAGAAAGTCATTATTAGATGCTCTTAGCAAATGTTCTAATTGCTGTCATTTCAAGGAATCTTACACAAAAGTTTAGGAGATCACTGATGCTGACACACTCATGACTGGGAAGTGAATAAAATGGGTCATTCTTTCTTCAATTTTTCCTTTCTTCTTGAAAAAACAACTTTTCTTAAGAATAAGTTTTCCAGATTTGCAAGTTGTAATGCTTCTGCCTTTCTTGCCCAGTTTTTGGAGATGTGCCTTGTCAAAACTTTCAGAATTATTTAGTGTCTTCAACAATTTTTTTTCATTCTTTACCTTGTCCTATTCATCATCAGTTTGTTTGTTATCCTAGCACACATTCTCCATCTAAACTAAGGGAACCATCATGGCTTCTTCCAAACATCACCAACTTTAAGGTCATCTTCTGTCAGTCTTTTTTTTTGTTTCCTTGAGCTCACTTCTTTCTTAGACACTTCATGGACAAGAAACCAATTCAGGCCTCTAAGCCTCATGCAATGTCCAGTGACATTAACAGGAGTTTTTCTGGGACTGGATCAGGCCCTTTAACAGTATCTCAGCAAGTTCATCCTATTTCTTTAATTTTTACAACAAATGAAAACACTGATTTTTTTATAACAGGAAACAGGAAGAACTACTACTAATAATAATATATTTGGGGAAAAAAGACTTCTTTAGGTGTACGGTCTCTATGTGAGACAGATTTGACTACACCAAAATGTTCTGGGAATTTGTTGGTTTCACTGGATTTTTTTTGTGGAAAAATATTTTTAAAAAGATGAAATATTTTTTCTTATGACTTTTATAAATGTGTTTATTTTTGGTTCAAAACGTCTTCCTTTTGAAATTGCCTTCAATTTATTTTAAATGCTCAGAATTGAAACATTTTGTTTTGAGCCAAAACATTTTTTTTCAACACTGATTTGCCAAAAATTAAAAAAAAAATCATTTTCTGTTTGCCCCAGAATGATTCTTTTCCAATACTTTTGAAGTGCCAGCAAACCAAAAATTTGGTTATTCACACAGCTATACCCCTACCAAGTGGTCCCCTGAGGAGCCAACTGGGTGGGGAATGGCAACTTCACATTCCCCAAAAGTCCAGTGGAAATGATGGAGGAAGCTGTCTTACCCTCTAAATATAATAAAAAGGAAGGGAGGTGTCCTGGGTCAATGGACTTTAGGTATTCCTAATGGAGATTCAAGGTTTTTATATAGTTAAAATTTCAACTTAACCTACAGGGCTTGATTCACTGCCACTCCCTATCAACCAAACTTCAGTGTTCAGTTCATATGATCCAAGTTCTGTAGAACTGAAACAATTGAAAGGAATCTGAAGTGGATGGGTTGATGTAGTGAAAACCATGATGTAGGAAAACACAAGTTTCCTTCACTCCCTGAGAAGAAACTGCAAAGGAAACGGGTACACTTTTTTTCCCTGCTTCTCCCCTGAGCTGTGTCTGAAGGTAACTGCATCTGAGAGAAATGAGTGACTGACTTTTTTTTCTTCCCTGAAGTTTACCTCACTAAACTTATACACAGGTTTAATTTGGGGCAAATATGTAATCTCAATGAAGTCAATGGGACTAGTCATACTTAATCCCATGCATAAGTTTTTTATAGTGCTAGAGCCATAATGTTTAGAGATGGAAATAAACTGAACAAACACCAAAATGGGCCCCAACCTAGAATGCACAAAAGGGATGGATTCTGATATCTACACTGGTATAAAATATACAGCTGGAGTTTACTCAGAATTCAGAATCTAGCCTAATATGCACACAATAAAATAGAGGCTGGAGATCTCTCCCTTTCAGTTCTGATTCTAAGGTGGGGCCTCCAGTCAGCATTCTCTCAGCCCACCCCAAGAGAATTGCAAATCTTATGTAAAGAGAGGGTTAACATTTGCATCACCCACAAATAATCTGTGAATAGTGGATTCTAGACTCATCTATTAATGAGTCTAACCTCCCAAAAGCACTATTTTATGCACAAAACAACTAAAAGCCCCAGAAATTAATTCACAGTATACAGACTGGCTAGTCAGCAAATGAAGATAATACCAGAGGCTTAACCACAGTGCACAGTGTAATGAAGAAGGCTTACTTGGAGCTGTTAATTCAATCATACACTGTGGTAAGGCTGAGTATTAAAGAATAAGTCAGTTTATTGGATGTTCAGTATTTAAGAGTTCTGTTATGCAATGGTTTTCATGTGGAACCCATCATATATATTTCAGGGATTGTCTCTACTTCAGCAGTTCCAAAGTCCTGGTGGACTTTTCCAGAAAATTACACCCAGTAAAAGACAAAAACCTGCACAAACCCAGAGTACCTCCTGTTTTTAATAGCACTTACCCTTCATCCTTTTTTTTTTTTTTTTAAGTGTCCTAAGGAAAAGCAGCCCCCACTCTCATGTTGCTAGGTATTGTATTTTCATACTGGTTTATCATCTCTATGGTTAGTCAAATGAGGTATTAAACCTCTTAAAAATTGTGCACAGGTGTTTATCTCCCACATACAATGTGCTAATATACTAATTGGCATCACTTGAAAATTATACTTGGAAAGCTTCTAAATGAATCATGCCTGAAAAAAGCAGATGGCTCCATTAGGTTCATCAGATGCGTTTTCTGCTTCCGGTCGAGTTTCCACATCTTTACCTTAAAGTCTATGGAAAAGCCCTACCCCTGAGTCACCATTTATTTCTTCTTATACACTCTCTCCTTTTATATCCTATAGTTAGCTAATTTTTTCTCCTTACTATTCCTTCTCTCATGCTTGACTGTAGCTTTATTTACATAATCTCTAAGTCTAGTGCACTCTCCATCTTCCCTTCACTCGTCTCCTTCAACTCCCTGTACAACACTCATTTCTTTTTTAAGTTTCCAAAGCTTCCTGTTCATAATCCTCAGTATTTTCATTTTAACATTATGCTCCAAGCTCTTTGTGGCAGAGACCTTGGCTTCTCATGCCCATGTAAGGCATTGTGAGTTGTGTACAAGTAAATAACTACTAATAGTAATGAGTGCAACAGTTTTTTTCTTTCTTTTTTTTTCAGAAAAATTACGGCGCTAAGTGGTCTGAAGCTCTAGTTTTGTCAACCGTTATGGTGTAGATTAGAGTACTGTGATTCAGTTCAAGATCTCATGTAGGAGATCTAATAGTCAAGATCTTGTATAGTGGAAATAAAGTACAGATTTTTTTTTATTAGAGTTCATTGATTTCAAACTTGATGCTAACAACTGTTCAGAGAGATCTTGTATTTGAATTCAGACAATTTTAAAAAACATGAATTTCAGAGATTTTTGAAATCTAGATTTAAAATGGTTTGGTTATCATGATGGAGGGTGTGGGGAGGAAGTTGGGTCATCAAGTACTGAGTGATGGAAAGCAAAAATGAACCTGCCACAACTGAAACTGTTTGATTATTAAAAGGTTAGTGGTGCCTAAATGGCTTCATAACATTTGAATTCCGTGGTCTTGTAGATAGCAAAAAGTTAAAATGAAGTTTAAATAAACATGCTTTTGTCCATTAATTAATGCGTATTTTATGAGAGCAATGGTCTCCTTTGACTAACAAAAATTAGTGGCAGCAGTCTAGACCCATAGTAAATATATGCAAAAGCGAAAGTGACCTTATGATTGCATGGACAAATTAGTCAACTGTACACTGACGGTTAATTAGTAGCTCTGAGACTCAGCCAGAGCACATGGAGATACGTAGACTCCCAGTCATTTCAATGAGTTTAGGATAAGGTCCTTTGGGGAGTGGGGGAACTGGGCTTAATTTTATGCATATGAATAACCCCATTAACTCCAATGGGACAACATAAGTGCTTAAGTGCTTTTCTGGGTTGGGATCTTGTATGGTGTTTGCAAGCTAAAGTGAAGGTACATGGAAAACCAGGGATGCACTTTTGTATGTACTTAAAAAAAAAATTGGCCCTAATTAATCAGACAAGATCAGAATATAAACACACAGAACATATGCCAATATCTGACATATGAGTGTAATGAGGCTATACATAATAATCAGAATTCCTTTTTAAATTTTTGTGCATACTTCCAGTGTCTAGTCCAAAGCTCATTGAAATCAATGGGAGTCTTTCCATTGTCTCCAACAGGCCTTGTATCAACCACTAAAAGACCAGTCAACATTAGCATTTAACTCAAGGGCTCAGGGCAGGGGCCTGGAGGGTGCGCGGGGCTCAGGGCAGGGGCCTGGGGGATGCACGAGGGGGGGAGGGTCAGGGCAGAAGGGTGTGTGTGGGGGGGTCAGGGCAGGGGGGCTGGAGAGGATATGCCCCTATTCAACCCCCCTCCCCTTCCCCAAGGTCCTGCCACCACTTCTTCTCTGCCTTTGCCAGGAGCAGCGAGCATGCTGACTCTGCTCCTTCCCGACCCCCTTCCTCACAAGGGCCATCAGCTGATCCTCCGACAGGGAGGGATGGAGAGGTGGAGGAAGGAGAGGAACCCAGCACACTGTGGAAAGAGGCAGGGGAGCTGGCAGGACCAAGCTTCTGTCCCCTCTTAGAGGAGGAGCAGAAGGCGGAGAAGAGTGCACCGGGCCGGGCTAGGCAGGATTTTAAATGGCACGCTCTGGTTGCCAACTCCTGCCATAGAACAATTTATTTTATTTATTTTTTTTTTTTTGGCAATCTAAGTTACCTGTATTTCTTTGGTTTTGATCTATATAGGACACTGACTTCTTCAATGAGTCAAGTCACTGCATTCCACCCATTGTACATTTTCCTTGTTTTCTTTTATGTAGTTATCTGTCATCTAAGTTGGCGGGAGAGAGTGCAGAGCTCAAAGACAGCAGTGGGGATGGCGGGGAGGTCCTTAATGAGCCTCACATCCATTCACTTATCTGCCCCTGGTAAATGTATAGTTTCACAGCCCCAAGCTTATGTTTTTCAATGTTTGTCAAGTTTTTAACTCTTCTGAGGTGTACAGACCAACATGAACCCCTAGGGAACCATAGAGTCTGGCTTCTGACCTTAGTTTGTTCTTGACCTTTCTATTTGGTTGCTGTCTGTAACCCAGGGCCTGACCCTAATCTACTAGTAACCTGGCCTTCCCTGCCTCCTGATGACTCATTCTTGGTTTGACCTCTGGCTTGTCTTGGACTCTGACCTCTTGGCATTAGACCTAGCCTGACTTCTGGTCTGACCACTATGTCAGACTGCCTAGCTCCCAAGCCAGCTTGATTCTTTGACAATGGTTCTATGTAAAAGGAGAAATTGCTATATGTTGACTACTGCTTTTTTTATTATACTATTGGATCATCAGAATACCGCAATACTGATGATTCTTTTGTCAAATTTCAGCTTGGATTGAATATATCTTGATACTTTTAAACACCTTCAAAATAAAATAAAACTACCTGTCAAAGGACAACATCAAACAGCTGGGAAGCAATAAAACCTGCAGAAGGCAATTCTATTACAAAATCTCTAAAGCAGTGAGTTTTGGGGAAAGGATTGGCATGTTGTATTTCTAACGCTGATGAGCAACCTAGTAGTATCTTTTGATAAATCAGGGAGATGTTCAAGTTTCTGAAAGCCATAATTTGTGGAGGTGCATGAAGAGAGCCAAATTTCTTCATTCTTGTCTAATCTGAGTATGATACATTGTGATAATGGTAGCATAAATTTAGGGTTTCCAATAGTGAGTAGGGTCATCAAACAAAGGGAATGTCCTATTGCTAATCAAAGAGATTGTTTTCAGAATAACTCGTAATTGAACCCCTATGGAGTAAAATACTCTTGTTTCCTGGACAAAGTTAATATCTGGCATGTTTTTATTGTCTTTAATAGTATGATCTAAAAAAAAAAAGTGAAAACTTGCAAGGTTATGTCTACATGTTATACCTGAACAAGGAAAAGAAAAAAAATAACTATTTAAAGATGGAAAGTAAATACGGGTAATTTAGATTTTGAAGGTTTGGTTTTGGGGAATAAACAGAAGATGAAGTTCAGGTCATAATGAAGTATGTTACCATTTCAAGATACTGTAGGTGAAACAGAGGTCATGTCCTGTAAAATCATTAAATTTCATTTCTTGCTTTTTGAAATTCAGCCGTGGGAAACCCAACCTGAAATAAACTAATGAGCTTTTAAAGTTTCTCTAACGGCTTAATGAACTCAAGGAGAGAGAGGGCATTTCAGAAATTCTTAGAGCTTAAACATTAAAGTTTATATTTAATATAGTTATGCTTTTAGCCAGAAAGTCAAATATGGAGTCCCAATTGTAGTTGTAATTTTCTTATGAATAGCTTCAAAATGTTTCCCATTTGGATGATAAATGGGTTGGTCTACTGGAGCACCTGTATATTTGTAGTAATATTACGTGGTTATAGTTTTTTTTTTTTGTTTTTATTTAAGGCAAAGTTACTATAAAATTACTTGCTCAGGTTAATAGTTAGTGAACCAGGCTAAAGTTTCAGGTTTGCTGGCTAGGAGACCTCCCCTTTTTAGTACTCTGAAAAGGGTGATAATTTCTAAATACCTATCCTGTTTTTAAAGGGGCAAGGTGGGTGAAATATATTTTACTCGATCAACTTCTGCTGATGAAAGAGACAAGCTTTTGAGCTATGAAGAATTTTTCAGGTCTGGGAAAGGTACTCATACTGCTACAGTAAATAAAAGGTAAATAAGTAGCTAACATATATTCTAAGGGGCCATTCAAGGTGAAGTGGCCCATTAACACCCATACAATCATAGGACAAAAAAGGGAGGTAGTGGTTTACACGTTGTAATAAGCTAAAAGTCCAGTGTCTTTATGTGGACTAAGTTTTTTGTTTTAGGCAAGTTATAAACTTCAGCTCCCAGGCATGTCTTTGAAGGTGTTTGTGCAGGTTTTCTTTGAGGACAAGAATTGAGAGGTCAGATATAGTGATTGTTTTGTGAAAAGTGTTCACACACAGGTGATATGGTGTTTTTGTCTTACCATTTTTCTTTGTGAATTCGTTTGAGATCATACTGATTGGTTTCACTCACGTTGTTGTTGTTGGGGCATTTAGTTCAATGGATGTTGTGATAGGCATGTATAGGATCCATGGATCTTGAAAGGTGTGTTGGGAAGTATTGATCATCAGAGCAGGGAGATAGGTCTACAAGGTTTGTATCTGATGCTACTTTGTGTTGGTGGGTCCTGATCTGTGGGGAGTTGGCTTCTGATGATTAGTTTGATGAGACTGAGGGGTGGTTTTGAAGGCCAAAAGAGGGTGTTTGAGAAGGATTACTTTGAGGATGTGGTTCCCATCTAATAAGGGTTGAAATAGTTTAATTGTATCCCACTTGGGTTCCACTGTGGAGTGATTGGTTACAACTAGAGGTGTGTGGTCAGAGGGTTTTTTTTTTTATTTTATTTTTCTTATTGAAGCAGGTTCTCTCAGGGTATCTGAGTATCCTGTTCCGTCATGTGATCTGATCTATTTCTCTGGAGTGTCCTTGTTTGGTGAAGCCAGTATTAAGTGTGTTAAGGTATGTATCCCAGACTTTCTTCTTGGAGCATACTGTGGTACCTGAGGGCCAAGCTGTAGATAACAGGATTTTTAGTGTATTTGGGGTGGTTACTGGATCTGTGAAAGTAGGTGTGGTGATCTATGGGTTTCTTTTGTGTATAGTTGTCTGCAGAGTGGCTGGTGAAGTTATGGTGGAAGTCTGCGAGGGAATTTAGGTCGTCCAATCTGTTCCATCTTGTACTTAGCTGTGAAACTCTGAGTACCTGAAGAACTCTGTGTAGCTCGAAGGCTTGTTTCTTTCTCCAACAGGAGTTGGTCCAATAAAAGATAATGTATCACCTATGTCTTTCTAGTATCCTTGGACCAACATGGCTACAACAACACTGCAAACAACAATGGAAGATATCCTATTTTTGGCACTTCTCTTTTGTAAGTACTTGGTGTGAAAGCTTTCCTATTACAGTAAAATATGGACTGTCCTTGTATCTCAAGTCCGTAGGAGGCGAAGTCACATTTTTCCAATGTGCAATACAAAGTTTGTAAGAGCTTTCCCCCTCTATGCCTGATCCAAAGTCACTGAAGTCACTTGACAGACTCCCATTGACTTCGATGGGCTTTGGATCAGGCTCTTGATGAGGGTTTTTGTTTTCTGTTTGGGGCTTAATTTGCTCACTACAGTGCCACCTTTTTCTTAAGTATTCATGCTGATTCAGCATATGACTGTTAGTAGAGATTGGGCATATTATTGTCTGCCCTCTGTAATGCTATATGTCAGCCTTGGTCCTTTTGGTTTCTTTTACATATGTGCTCTTGTTGAATTACTGCAAGTAATTAAAGTTATATGTAACATAAGGTAAGTATTATTATCACTGCTGAGATAGAGATAACTACTTGGAATATGAGACTAATTAATTAGCAATGCCCAAGGTGAAAATACGTTTACTTCAGACACTTTGTTCTGCACTAATGTCTTCAGCAGCAGTAAGCCATGAACAAACAGCTTTCTCAATTTCTTTCCAGAGTTGCAGTAGGAGCCCCTTCTGTAATTTCTGGCCTTGCCCATTGGCTTACAAATTCAGGTCCTTATCAAGTCTAGGCTAGGCACTTTGACCGAAAATAGCTAATACTTGTAGGTGTTAAGGCAGAGCGGCTCAGGCTGACTTCAGACTCTATGCAGTTGATCAGTGATCATTCCATAAGTAAACTGAGTAGGTGATTTATTTGCTGTAGCTGAAAAATCAGCACAAAAGATGATACTGGAGACTGGCTGACAGGTGGATTATTGGAATGATTGATCAAAAAGCAGGAAAGTTCTCTCATGGTTCCACTAGCTATAGTTAGTAGGGGGAGAGGAGATGTACTATGTACTAGAGCTTATGCCACAGCTGATACTTTTGGCATGACTGATGCATTTCCCTCTGTCTCTATTGCTGTTCCTGTTCTTGCTGTGATGGTAGTATCTGCCTGGGTCTCGACTGATGCTCTGCGTGGCTCCTATATGTGTTGTTTCCCTAGCAGCACTGAACCAGTAGCTATGCTGTGAGTGCAGTAGCTGTCATTACCTACTCTGCTGCTTCTGCCATGATTACAGCATTTGCTTTGCCATATCTCTGATACTAATGCTGTAATGGCAGCCTGTGTTCTGGCCTCTTCTGCTATTACCCTTTACTTGTGCCATGACCATGCCATCCCTACTTGCCTTTTCCCATGATTCTTAAACAGACAGCATTTGTTGAAACTTAGATGACTCTAGGAGGCAGGTGACAAGGAAGTTCTTTCCTTGTGCCCTGTGTTTTGATGGCTCTTCCTCTGCTTTCCTTTCACTTTAATTTATGTGCTATCAAGCCAGAATTAAGAACTAATGTAAGCATTATATTATAATTTAAAGGGAAAAATGCTTGCATTTCTAGCTGCTAGAGGTATCTGAAAATAAAAACAAAAATATTAACTAAACTTTTACAGAACTGCTGAAAAAGTTGACTTTGTATTTTTAGCAAAGGTTCAGGTCAGTTCCTCTTTTATCTGGATCAGTTCAGCCAACTCAAGCCATTGACCTATTTTCTTCCACCTGCTGGCTACAAGAAATGGGGGAATGGGAGAGTTATTTAATTTAAAGGGAACTATCATACTACAGCTCAGACTGATGGATGGTTAGGTTTTGTAGGATTGGATGTGTGTGTATGTATTGCTGTGCTTCACTATAATCTAAGTATATTTTACAATAAGAGAGTTTTCAGTACTTCAAACATTTTTGCTACAAATTATAGTTCTAAAATGTGGAACAGAAAGATAATTGCACTTTCCCTTGCCATTAGGGAAATTGACAGGCAACTGTTTAATTCAATCTCTTGGTGTAAGAGGGGATGTTCCATTTTCCTTTTATTTAATTTAAAAACATTGGAAACATGTACTGTAGATCAGCCTAAATGTCAATGTTATGATATCTCAATTTTAAAATTCAGTGTTTCACAAGAAGTGAACTGATGAGTGTGTTTCAATATATTCTCGCACACTTGGACAGACTGGTCCAGGATTTTTGGGATTCTAGAAGCATCTGGTAAATGCTCTGTATTTTGCCTGGTCTAAGACTGACTTTTTTAAGGTAAGATATATTGTAAATTACTATATTTCAAGGAAAGTGGAAAAACACTTGGAAGTATTTTTTTCTAGCTCCAGTGCTTCACAAAATATCAGAACTTCTCATAATTCACAAGTCACATAATTCTGATTTACATTCTTGCCTTTCTTCATTTTTAGTTCTGATTTAATTTTACCGGAGATTAACTCAAGTTTGCAGAGAACAACTTATTTACATCTGTAAGGAAGAAACTGTGTTTTGCCCATATTCATATACTCATAGGTTGGGGACTGGAACCAATACCATGTTTGTTTAAACCATATGACCCACTGGGAAAGTACCCTGAAAAATTCCACAAACAGAAAGAACATTGGTTTACTTCAGCAAAATGTTTGTGCAAGTGCAAGAGACTGGATTTTTGTGGAAGGACATAGATTCAGAAAGGGGTGTATTCTGTGGGGTTTTATTTTTGAGACAAAGGTTTCAACTTCTACTATATGCTAGCAATGTGGCACTACTGTCTTCTGCTTCTTGTGTGAGGAATGCAAAATGTGAGGTCACCAAATTTCTCATCATTCATGACCTGATGCTTGGTGAAATTCTTGCTTTTGCCTATGTTATTGAAACCTGGCTGAATGACTAGCTAGACTTGTACTTGCACAGATATTTCTGGCTGTTTACTCAGTGCTCCGTGAGCCTAGAGGAGGCAGTGGAAGAAAACTGGCATATTTTGACTCTGACCTCGTATATAATAGAAGCCCATTCCCAGAGGGAAAAAAAATCAGGTGCAACCACTTACCATGAGACTTCCCTGTGAGAGCCAATGCAGAACTTTTGGTGGTATACAGATTACATCAGTTTGTCAAGGGCTGCGAGAGCTAGCTGAGCAAGGGAATTCTTAAATTGAATGTATAGTGTGTGGGGGACTTCTATACCAAGGCATACTACACTTTCTGCTAAATTCTATGGTGACTGTCAGATTCCCCCATGTATCCTATGGAGGAACATGACAGCTGGACATATCTTTGACCTATTCTTAGGGGCTTTAATCTGACATACCAAAATGCTTAATCCTGTCAACATTATTTTTAATATCTATGACAAACCACTAATGGAGACTGTAAGATGCCATGTGCAATCTCAAAGTTGATTCACTAAAAGGTGGTGAGTGGAACCACTTGGAATCTGACCCTTCTATAAGCTGCATGGGAAGGAGAGAGGAGAGTGCCCCTTCTGTAGAGGCATTCCATTTTTTTGTAAGATGCTCAGATATTAATATGTTTGTGTTTAAAAAGGTGTTGTACATAACATTTTTGGAATAAATGACTTTAAAACTGTTACAGGTTTTCTAGGAATTTGTTCACCATTCACAACTTGTGTTGTGCTGTGGAATCTGCTTTTCAGAACACATCAACAATTAATGATTATTGCCAATTATCTGTAGTATATGACTTCTAGTATATTATCCAGAAGGCTAAAGAAATAAAGGTGGCATCAGTGACTACCCATGTGGGCATATCATGCATTTGTTTTTTCAAGTCCCTCTGCAAAAGTTTACTTAGACATGTTCTTGGATTGGGGGATCTTGATGATTAATGGCTACAGTCTGTACCTACAATTAACCCTCTCACTGCTGAAAGGGCATGCATGCTGCACTCTTAAATGGAATGTTCCTTCAAGCACCAGCGTAGCTAAAATGTATAGATTATACTGTTCAAGTATGGAACTGGACATTCCTGATAAGCTAGGAGACTGTATTTAATTAAAGTCAGAACAAATTGTCGGTGCCCCTGTAAGTAATACATGGAATTTTCCATTCATATTTGTTGTAAATTATGTTTCATGAGCATCACTGAATTTATTTTCCCTCTGTTCTCTCTTAGTGTTTGACTGTCATAGGATATCTGGTCCCTGTGAGTAAACCAGGCCCAGCACCCTTGTGTCAGAGCTGGTTATCCCAATTAGTCAATTATGTGGGGGGGGGGAAACATTACACCTAGGGTTATAAAGGTCAGTCAGACAACAGGTAGAGGAGCATTGATTGGGAGCAAGCTGTATATGGGGAAAGGACCCACAGAGGACTGAAGTTAACTTCTGGGGAGCCAGGTGCCCAGGAAGATTGCTGTGGCTCTGCTGTTCCAGAATAACTCCAGAGCTGGTGGAGAGCAAAGCTGGTTGAATAAGGGCTGAGTGAGCTGAAGAATGTTCATTTTGCTTTTGTTTGAATTTAAACTTCTTTGAAGGAAACTGGGTGGGGCAGTGTATGCTTGGAAGCTGGGGAGAAATTCTGCCTTGTGACACTGACATTCTTCAGTTACAAACAGTCCTTAAATTTAAGAGACAATCAGAACTTTGTTTCTAAACCTCCGCAAATACCAGCGTGAGGGAGCAGTTAGTGCTTGCCCCATGGTTCTGGTTTCAGGACACATTGAAATTGGCCTTTGTTATTGTACAGATGCAGCCAAAATCTTTCAACTCTAAATATTTAGCATTTGTTTCTGTTTTTGTACAAAGAGCACTACCGCCATCCTGATAATAACACCTTGCTAGGTGAGCACAAGGTACACTCATTTGGTCTAAAGCTTCTTAAGAAAGAGCTGGAAGAAAAGGGCCAATTCAGCACACCCACTTTTATTACATTCAGCACTATCAGCCACCAACCTTCCAGCATATCCCTAGGAAGAGGGAGAAGTATTGCTTACAACACAAGCATCCCTATCTACCATCTCCTCCATTTCATATATATTCAGATCATCTTTTTTGCTCATGAGGGAGATAATTATAGCCTGGCTCACAGAACAATTCTGACGAGCCCACTGGCCATAGTTCCTATCTCTAGGGTTTACAGTTCATTGTGGCTATACTTTAAAATCCTTCTAAATTACACATAGGAGAATGAAATCAAGAAAGGTACTAAATGCATCTTTCTTAATTTCTAAACTGATTCGCTTCATCTGAAGTATTCAGATGGATTAGTCGTTTATTGAGTCCTAAACCTCTAGTAAACGGAGGTGACCTCCTTTAAATCGCTATGTACAAAATATGCTTTGTCAGGCAGTCCAATAATCCAAATCCTTTAAACTGCAGTAAGCTTAGGTTATTTTAGATGCATGAATGAAAAAAGTAAAATTGATTTTATTTTCTCTGGACACTAGCATTAAGGGAAGTCAAAGAATGAAATTTGTTTGATATTCAATTGAATAACAATTACAGCATTGAATTTAATCTTTTTTTTTTTTTTTTTAAAAAGCCCTTTTACATGGAAAAGATTTTAGAACAAGTTGAGTCCTAGAGTATACAATACATTATTGCTTTCTGTACAGTTTTGGATGTTTTATCATACTTCATTGCCTCCCATATACAAAACTCATAATAAAAAATTTCCTTAATAAGTTAGAATCTCTATTTCTATACCAAAAAGTATTAAACATTGTACCCTACATGGAAATCAAAGGGAAACATTTTGTTAAAAATTCTCTTCTTGTGTTAGAAAAAGAACAAAGACTTTCCATAATAATTCATGGAAATGTCCTCTCAAAGCACAGATGTCTTTTAGCCATCCAAAATGGATGCTGAGATCAAAAGGGGAGTTTCATGCATTATGGGCAGATGTTATGTAGGCAGCTCTCATTTGGTCTAACAAAGACGTATTCATGAGCAGGGATTGAAAAAGCCACTTTGCACAGGATTCCAATCACTAGTGACTGAGAGTTCTTCCCCTCATAAATAAGGACCTCTCTTCAGGCTACACTGCAAACAACTGGACCTAAACAAAAAAGTTCATGAAAACTGGAACATTATCTTGAGTGAAGGTTTGTGGAGTATTTTCATGTTCTTCATCTCTCTCTCTGTATAAGTGGCTAGACCAGGATTCTCTCACTGAATTTCTCTGAGCTGATCAACCATGAACTTATATGTAGTAGCAACCAATGAAACCTCATGTAGGTAAAGAAGGGATGAATCAGCTTGATTAAGGATTCATCAAGAACTTACCCTAAACTCAAACTTTCTGAGGGCTGAAAAAATAGGGCTTTCTTCGCTCCCCACCCCACTCCATTCCACAACTACATTTTAGTTCATAATTGTGCACCTCTACACTTCCTACTTCCAGCAGGGTTTGAAAGTGCTGAAACTGGATACTTGTTATCCCAACTAGGTCAGGGCCCCATTTTGCTTGCCACTGTATAAACATAGTAAATGACAGCTCACACCCTGGGGATTTTACTATCTAAAAGAAATGTTAGAGGAATGGCCCTCTAAATACAGTTTACGTGCACCAACTCAAAGCACCCTCTTTTAAAAGATGGGGAAAGAAAAATATTACCAAATCTAATACACTTCCTGAGCACCAAATGTAATTTACATTGGTAAATAGATTTTTCTAGTAAAGTTGATGACCTTGACTTTGATCACAACTGAACTAATGGAGATTAGTCTTCGCTGAGAATTTTAAACATTCCCCCACCATTGGTCTAGTATCAGCATAGCTCCACTGCTGAGAGCACTAGTTGAGACTGGCTACGGGCATTTTTATCACCATTTCCTCTAAAGCTGCTCTGAGCTGCTGAAAGGGACAGTTAGCATTAAAAGCTGTCATACCCAAGATCTCATTTAAAATAGGATTCTAGGGTGTTTGTGTGTTTGACAGAGGACAGAGAAGGAATGTGAACTGATCCTCAAATTATCATATGAAGTGTCCCCTTTCATGCTTTGCAGTAATGGATTGCGATTGATAAAGATACACTTATTACATTAACTTCCTGTATTTTAATGTGTGCATAATTCTATTCTGATCAGATCTTAAAACCATGGTGTTAAATAATGTTGTCAAAAATATTTCATCCAGCTCTGTTTAACTGAAAAATGCAGATTTGGGTTGACCAAAGTACTTAATGAATTTGTATATATTTTGGAAAATTAATTGTCAATATAAAAAAGAAAAACTTGGAGACCAGTGGCTGCGGTAAAAATTTTTTCTTGGTCAACTTCTGTTAGTGAAAGCGACAAGTTTTCGAGCTACACCTAAGCTCTTCTTCGTATTCCAGTCCCTTTGACAGTGCTCTCCCTCTCCCACCATCTAACTTGACAAATCATCAGAATATTTTCTTGTGATGAATATGCAGTAAAAGTAGGCTTCATTTAATGCTAGCCATCTTTGAGGTAAAAATTACTCCCCTGCTGTGTGTAATGTTTTCAATTTCTAATGTTTCTGATACTAAGATGTACAAGGTTATCAAATAAACAAATAAAACTTGGTTTCTCCTTCACCTCTCTTGTTGGTTGTGGTGAAGTGGAAACTAATAGTAGTTTGTTGTACATCTCTCATGCTCTTGATGGTGCAGAGGAACTGTAGTAAATGGCTGAACGTCAAAAGGTTTGAGAGTTGAGATAGATTCACCTGTAGCTAAATCTCAAGGTACTTCCCAGATGTGGCTAAGCATTCCTGTCTATATTTCAGAGGATAAATGACTTACTCTTACTCTCTGGACAAGGTATTTCCACTAAAAATTTCTTGCCTCTTTGTCTGAAGTATTTGGTAATAGTTATTATCAGGGAGAGCACTGGACTAGATGGGTCACTGGTCTAATCCTGTATGTTAACTCCTATGTTTTTTTGTTGAATCATATCCATCTTCAGCATTGAGGTAGGGCTGGAATGTATGTGCATTGTCCATTTGTGTAGCCTATGCACGACTACCTCAGCCATCCTCCCCTGCCCCTTACCTATATATACATTTGTAAATCAAGCTGGAGTCCTCAGTGGCTTGACTGCCTCAATTCAGCAGAAGCATTTCAGGCTCTGCACACCTGTGGAGAACAGGATGAGGAATGGCATTTGGATGGGCAGAAATAGCTCTGAATTTCTTTACACCTGGGTTGAAACATGGAAAGCATGTAGAGGAGGCAGGGGGAGAGGGGAACGTTTGCAGCATGTTCACAAAAGAACCTTGGTGAGGGTTCAATACTGGTAGCTAGGAACTGATCTATTCCTTGCTTGCTTATTTAGCAATTTTTTTTAACTTGATAAACTGCTGGTGATGTACTCAGGAGGCAACAAAGAATAATAAGCAAATTTGATTAGAAATGAGCTCATTAGTGCACTAGCTTCCTGTATCTTCCAACAGCTAGAAAATGGATTCCTAAAGTCAGTGAGATTCTTAAAAGAATAGGGTACTAAATTTTAAATTTTCCAGGTATGTGCTACTTCTGTGGATATGCCTCCAGCTGGCTTCTTGGTTTTGGAAAATCAACTGGAAATCTGACATTAAAAATGAGGCAGTGAGGAGTGCTGCCTTAAATCAGGTTAAAAAATGATCAGCTTTCTAAATCACATACTGAACTCAAAATAGATACAGGTCTTATGGTACATCATTTTGTAGATTGGAAATATAAAAGCTTTAAAAAACTCCTCAATTTTGTATGGAGTTAGACTAGATACAGTAGTCATTCATCTAGACTACAATTAGTAGCTCCTTCTGGATAACAACCAGAAAAACTCAGCTGAAATATTGGCTTAATGAACTAGTTATCCACTCCCAGTTCCAAATGCTTTTTTTTTTTTTTGTTTCATTCAGAAACTTGAAGTGTATGCCAAACTATGGATAAACACGATCTTCATTTCCTTTATAGCCAACAAAGTGACATGCTATGGTCCTGCTGGCTCCATTATCAGGTTTGAAATTCCCTTCCAGCAAGGTGAGGCTGATAGAAACACTATTGCCTTTACAGCTGGCTTTAGTTTCTTTCTTTGAAAGGAATTTGCTCCCCTCTTTGTATCAAAATGACAAGAAATTTCTTACAGTAGCATGTTTGCCAACATATTACAGCACATATAACAGGGCAAATAGTGTACATTGCCAAGATCTTTGCTATTGCATGGTGAAGACTAGAGCTCATTGGGGAAACTTTTCCCACCCTATGAGAAATTGAATTTTTGAAAAATTTTCTAAACCCAATTGGGACAAAGTTGAAACCTCAAATTTTTGTGACCCAACAAACAAAAATAATCAGTTCAGGTCAATTGAAGTGACTTTTTTTTTTAATGTTTCATTTCAATTAAATGTTTAACTTTTTTCCTAGTATAAATTAGATTAAATTTCAAAAACAAGTCACTTTGAACCAAAATCCCATCACAAACTTTTCATTTAGAAACGTATTGAAACCAGACATTTTGACAACTGTGAAACTCCTTTTGGTATATTTTAAAGTTGGGAAATTTGTCCAAACTGACCCTGTCTCACTAACAGTTTTGGATTTGACAAATCTAGCACTTTTTGACAAAAAGCTTGAAAAATTCCCCACCTGCTCTAGTGGTGACCTTTTACTCTTAGATCATTTCTGAGAATGAGTTTGGTTATCTCACATCAATTCCTATTGGATATTCGTCCATGTCACAAACAGCATATAATTTGCCATTGTCTACTTACAGGATACTTCATTCTTAAACAGCAAGAGTATTGTGGGTTAGGATTGAGGTGCACTGACAGAAGTCTGTGGGATAGCTTGCACAATACCTGTAAACTTTAGCTAGTATGACTGTTTTCAGGGGCATCAACTTCAAGTCGCACTCTTTTTTTACCCTGGAAGAGCCCTCAGGCTACTGGGTGTGTCTTTCTCAGTCTTTCCTGTTGCAGCTGTTCTTCATTTAAACATCTAAATATTAATTAGAGCAGGAACTGGAACCCACATGCCCCCGCTCCCAGATAAGCCCTAACCACTAACATTAAGTCCTAACCTGGCTATTGTGGGGTGGACCTCTGTGTTCTCCTGTTTAAACTGTTCCACTTGTAGAAAATAGATGAATAGTAACTGGCCCAAAAAGAGACTGTGAACATGACTCTGTAGCCTGGTAGTTACTCACCTGAGGGGTGGGGTGGGGGCACACTGGGGTTCAGGTCCCTGCTCCAGAGTGAGGATTCATTCTTGAGTTTCCCCATCCCAGGTGAGTGTTCTAAACACTAGCTTTTAAGATGTGCCATTCTTGTTTTGTGAGAGGTGTCTTATTTCCTTTGAATTTATTAAAAATACCTAACACAAGGTTTCATTTGACCCAAAACATTTTTTCCAACTTGTTTGAAAATATTATTGAATTTCCAGCAAACTGATAAAATCATTTATTTACATAGTGATAGCTCTAATGTTTTTTAAATTTCAAATTCATTATCACTAGCAAATTATTTGCCCAGCTCCATAAACTGGATGAATAAGAAAAGATATTTTATTGAAGAATTATATATCATTTTTAAAATCCCACAATCTATGACAAATTAACTATCAAACAAATACTCTTTGGGTCTACCTTTAATTCTTCTTTGAATATTTGCATGTGAAAACGAATTTCTACCTTTTTTGGATTTTGCAAAAGAGCTTAAAATATTTTTGAACTGTTTTGACTAATTTATGAAAATGTAATCCCCACCTCTCATTCATCAGTCTGAGACGGTTTCCTTCATTACTCTATTTCACTTGTTGCCTAAACATGTATTCCATGAGCTTCTAGCCTAGAATGTAGATTTTGACCTGAGGCTCTGTTGTGTTCCAGAATGTCAGTAAGGCTCCTACACCTTAGCATTATGTTTGTACTAAATATCCCTATGAAACTTGTTCTGAGGAACGTTACAGAGCATATGCAATCATATTTAACTCTGTCATTATTAGAGATTTTCCCCCTCAAATTGCCCAAGGCATTAATTCACATTATGAAGCAATTTCCATGTAAAACTGCGTTTTTAAAAAATTGAATTTGGGAATCTTAAGAATATAAAAGCCTTTCTGGAGCTTTTTTGTGTCTACTTCTCCTCTCTTTACTATTTATTTATTTATTTATTTATTTATTATTTCTACAACTTAATGGCAGCCCAACTCATTATATAAATAGTAGGGTTGTCTCCGCTCAATGATCTCCTGTGTTTTTGGTGCAGCTCTGAGATTCTCCTTCACTTCCTTCTCAATTTTAAGCCACAACCTTAAGATTCCATGTCCTAGCCAGTTACCCCACTCCTCACTAAGGCCCTGACCCTGTAAGCAGAACTGCATAGGTGGGAGACAGTTGATAGTGATGGCACTCCAGTTAGATAAAGGATTTGCATTGTAACTTACTCGGCACCCAAGCAGGCCTTTCCTACTCATAAAATCATAGAACTGGAAGGAACCTCAAGAGGTCATCTAGTGCAGTCCCCTGCACTCATGGCAGGCCCTGTGGATCCAGACCTATTATCTAGACCAGGGGTGGTTATGTGAACCAGAGTCTTTCCACAGGGCAATACAGAGCTCTGACTAGGCCGGTAGATCAGTTGTGCTTAAATTTAAGCACACAGTTTGTGGCAAGTTGTGAGACCTTAAACACCTTTTCAACCCATATGAATTTTACGGCTGTTACAATGCCCTGCAAAACAGGATTGATAAGGGAAACATAATGCTGACACAACTTTAAGTCTAATGGTATGAACTTCCCCACTAACAGACTATTTTATTTCATCCTTCACAAGCCATTTCAATTAAGTGTTATCTGATATATAAATTAGAGGTAACACTATGATTTTATTCTTATTTGGCTGTAATGCCTGCATCTAGGGGATAAAAAATCCAAACATAAGTAATACCAGAGTACTGAACACTTCATTCATTGAGGCATTAAATGTTAAGTGACCTTCAAAGCTTTCTCATATGGGAAAATTACACTTTGGTTTCTGTGCACATACATCAAAGGAAAATTAGTTGCTTATCTGGACTTCCTGGTATAATCATCCAAATTAAATATTTGACTATGCTTCTTTGGATGATAGCTGTCTTCCTCTTACTGCAATACAGTAGAATATATACTGAAACAGGAACAAAGAGCATCTCCTTAGCTGCTGTAAATTTGTATAGCTTCAGTGAAATAAATGCAGATGCATTGATTCACACCAGCCGAGGATCTGGCTCAAGAGCCTGAGGAGGGAGGAACTGGCTTTTGCAGTCACAGATCAACTGTATTGCCTCTTTCTGCTTTATCATTGGTATCAAGCATCGATACCTCAGTGTCAATAGTTTTGCTACATTCTATGGAGCAAAAATAAGTTTTTTCACAAGGCATTTAGGGGGTGCAGATTAATCTCTCTATATATTATAATACACTTTTTCACTGACTGGAAAATAGAAAGCATGACTACACCTGTGTGCAGCCATACTCAATTGTAAAGAGCATTGGCTTCCAAGGCTTAGATATTGAGCCATACTAATGTATTAACTCCTACGCAGAAAATTGTTCTCCACTATTTCTGTATCTTGCATGGTATAGTCAGCAAATGTGCTCACTGCAGCCTCTGTGGGGTGAGTACTAGACTGATTTGCTGGAGGAAAAGGGGGCCCTTGCCTCTTTTAGGGCAACCCCACTACACCACATAATATGGGGTCGGGGGAGATGTACAGTGACAAATCAGGAAGCCTATTCTTAGCTTAATAGGACTGGCACCAACAGCTGCAGCAGGAGGACCCTGAGCAAAAGCAAAGGCCAGGAGGAGACACCAGATGCCATTATTCTTCACCTAGGTTAACACAATGTGGGAAGGTGTAAGGGGATCAGACTGATGGTCAGAGCAAAGTGGGATTTAGGGTTGATGTATGAATTATTCCTTGGGGGACAATTATTTGGTCTGATATGTAGCAGTGTAGGGTAGGTAGGGGGGCTGTGAAGCCTCAAAGGGGTAATCTGACCAAGAGGCCTGTAAATAGGTGGCTAAATTTATACCTACCTGTCAAGTTGAAGGCAACTGCACCTGTATTTCCCCTCAGTGGTCCAGCAAGAGTACCTACTCTCAAGCTTCCTGCTCTCTAGCCATTGTCTGCCTTGAGTGGAGGCCAGAATCTTTCTTCTGACTAGGGTATTTCCACGCTGCTAAATTCCTTGGCTTCCCTGTGTTTGTTCTTAGCAGAGGCAGGTTGCCCAAGAATCCCTACTTGTTTTCTCTTTAGAGGCTGATAACAGAGTGATTACAAACCTAACTTAAAAAGAAGGCACTACAGAGAATCTTAACAATAAGAATCTACACACACATTGTAATCTTCCCAGAGATTAACTCAACCCTAAATTGGGCTCTGGCTGGAACAGTCCTTCCAAACCCTACCCAAGGGGTTTCTTGTGTGATCATTACTTCATCTCTGCTTCAGCACAAAATAAGTACACTCATCACATGTTTTTTCCACTTTTTTATGCTGTTAATGGGTCTTTGAGTTGGAGTTTTCATGAGCAGGTAATTAGTACTCCATGTGTTTTTTCCTCCCCAGGGCATAGCTCCAAAAGGATGGGGTCAAAGTGGGACATTTGTATTCTCCCTACCTTCAAGTGCTTCCCAGGAAATTCTCTTCAAAGGGCTTTTTGGAACAATACCTGGGAAGCTCCTAATACTTTCCACAGATTGTAAATTCTATAGGAAGCGGACTAGTGCATATATACAATTTCATAATAATACATGCACAACTGCAATTTTACTATAGTTGACCACAAGGTCATAATTCACCTTAATTCAATAAGTTCATTAGGATATTGAGTGTATGTCATAATACCCAAAGTAGTTTGAATCTTCATCAGGGCATATCTTATTGAGCATCAGAGTTAATCAGGGAGGATGGGGTATACCTGACAGGGCTCAGAGAGCAGATATAATTTTGTCTGATATTCAGGAAGGAATCAGTGACTATCTGGAAACTCTGTCAGGCAGTGGAGGAGAGAGGACTGAAGGGGAAGCTAGCCAAGCCTAATTATTAGTGCCTCCTTGTGACAAGTGTCTTACGGAAAGGATGCAGTTATTGGATAAAATGGATTGGAAAGGGATTTGAAAGAAAGTGTCCCATAAGGGAGCTGATCAAGAAAGTTTTGGGGCTCTTACATCTGTTACAGCAGGGAGCTGACTGTTTTTTTTTTCCCCAGCCCTGTGTGCCCCCCACCCCCCATGGGATCTGAGGAAGTGGGTTTGGGGCTTCTCTATCTGGAACAGTGGGGAACCAACCCCATGCCTTTTATAGCCCTCATTTGCCTCATGTAAAGGGAGGCCAGTGGGGGTCCAGCAGCAGGATAACTGGGACCAGTTAGGAGAATATGTGAAAATGATTAAGGAAGAGGATGACCTGCACTGTGCAACTTATTGCTTGGTACTCCACGTAAATAAAGTTGTAGCCTAATTGAACCACATTCACTGCCTCCTGTCTATCTTCTCGCATAGTGAGACAAATGAGAGATGCACTCAGAATCCATCCATGAAGTCCTATTTCCTATCTGGATAAACAGTCAAACACATTGTTTAAAGTTTGTCTTGTATATTAGCAAAATACTCACCCCTTTGAATATATTTCTCACACTGCTTCAGAATGTTGATCAACATTTTGGTCACTGCAACCATAAGAAAAGACACTGACAGTGCATGTGCATTCACACAGGTGCAGTCCAAGTAACACATTGTCTAAAAAAACCACACTGAGAACATTCAAAGTCAGCAATAAGGTCTGCTTAATGTTTGGATCACCTCAGAGCTTCCCTCATATGTGGCCTCTTCAATGTGGATAATAGCAGCAGTGTAATAATAGCACAGAGGGAGTACTAGTCTCATTAGTATATTGTTTCAGACCTTGTATTAATTCGATCCTGTGTGGTCTTTGTGATGATATCCATAAGGTGACAATATTAGCTGCATAATTCAGGCTCTGTACTCACTTTTACCTCTTGATGAAAGGTCACACAAGTGTCTTGTGTGTCACACTGGATATGAATGTCATGTGGGGTGGGAGAACTGTAATGGAAGAACTGTTTTTTCTGCTATACTTTGAAGCTATTTACTTACTGTAGTGGGGCGGCTTCCCCACTCCCTGAGAATTTAGGATGCAGCCTGCACAGATGGCCAGCCAATAGGAAAAGGACTTATTGGGAGCCAGTCAGGGCCCAGATTGGAGACAGCCAATCAGGGCCAGGCTCAGCCATATATAAATGCTGCCCAGAACAGCAGCAGCAGGCAGTCTGTCCCAGCCCTTCAAGAGGGGAAGGGTGTGTCTCCAGAGCTGGGAGACTAGCATCAAGCACAGCACAGCACAGCACAGCACAGCACTGGGCAGGCCTAGGGGAGCAGATGGGAACTCCAGCCTGGGTTCTGCCAGGCTGCAGGTCCTGAGGGGCAGGGCCTAGCCGGTGCGAGGGGCCAAAGGGGAAGTGGCCCAGGGATGTGGACAGATGGAGGAAGAGAAGGAGGGCAAGATGGCTGCCACTAAAGGGTCCCTGGGTTGGGACGCAAAGTAGTGGGTGGGCCTGGGTTCCCCTCCCTTCCCTTATACCTGGCTGCTGGGAGTGGCCATCTAGGGCTGCACCAACCTCCTGCTAAGAAGGGTGTGACTTTGGGGGTGCAGTTGCCCACATTGGCTGGGGTGCAGAGAGACAGCTGATTGACACACACCCTCTCCCCCTGTCTCCCACCCAGAAGGGGGTATGGATGGACTAAGGGGCACTGCCAGAGGGAAGTGGTCTAGAAGAAGATACCATGAGCTGGAGAGTGACGTGGACTCACATGCCAACCAAGGGCAAGACAATGGGCGGGACACCACCGAGAGAGGGTGCTCCATTGGACTGTCCAAATTCCCAAGGATGATCAGCAGGAGGTGCTGTGGTGGTGAGTCCCAACCTTGTCACACTTACTCTCACACACACTGAGAGAAACTATCAAACTGAGGTTAAGATCAGTTCATGCAGTTCATGCAGTTCAATGATGTTCATGCAGCAGAAGCAACATTTATTACTATTTTTACCACTAATGTAGTTCTGCTGTGTTAGGGTGAGGGGAGCAGTATAGACTGTCCAGTCAGGTCAGTCCATACTCCTTTCCTGCCATAGAGCTCTAGGCAGTGAGTGGACCATCCGCCCCAATGTGGGGTGCTTGGAGACTGTCTCCAAAGTGTACAGGCCAGGAAGCTGACATAGGAGCTCTGGAATGGCTTTGTGGTTGCTCTTTCCTCTCAGAGAGGATTTCATTCCCTGGAATATCTGCAAAACCTCTCTTTACACAACCCATTTCAGGATAATGATTTAACACTGTGTAAACAATAACACATTCCAGATCTCGCAATGTGTCTGAGGAAACTGCTGGGTGTTGAGCGCTTCTGAAAGTCTAGCCTTTATTTAGGTGCTTAAATGGAAGCTGACATCTTCTGAAAATCTGATCTCAATGATGAGTGCTGGCCTTCAGTTCTTTTGAAAATCTGATCAGAATATATACCTCATGTCTGACACAGCAGAGAAGTACCGATGGACACAGTGGTGGGAGTGAATTATTGCACACAGTGTTCTTTATTTTATTTATATATATATGAAATAAAAACTTAATTGTGTGTGTGTAAAATCATAAACTATATAGCTATTTATATTCATTTTAATGTTCGTCAGCCATGACCTCTTTCCCTGGGATGGATGTAAAGGGTGTTGGACTAAGCTGCTATGCTGGTTCTATACCAGGGATCAGCAACCTTTCAGAAGTGGTGTGCCGAGTCTTCATTTATTCACTCTAATTTAAGGTTTTGCGTGCCAGTAACACACTTCAACATTTTTAGAAGGTCTCTTTCTAGAAGTTTATAATATATAATTAAACTATTGTTGTATGTAAAATAAGGCTTTTAAAATGTTCAAGCAGCTTCATTTAAAATTAAATTAAAATGCAGAGCCCCATCCCAACCAGTGGCCAGGACCTGGGCAATGTGAGTGCCACTGAAAATCAGCTTGTGTGCTGCCTTCGGCATGGGTGCCATAGGTTGCCTAGCCCTGTTCTATACCTTTTCAGGAGTTCCTGGATGGCTGGCTTGCTATCCTTATCCAACACTGGAGCAGTGTATGGGGGGTGAATTGGAGCTGAGAATCTGGTCCACTATTTTAGTGGTAAAACAATGGTATCACAGGCAACATAGACTTTCCGTAATTTTTGTCCACAACTAATATGTACTTGCGACTTCCAGTATACAATATTTTAAAGTCCTGGTTTTTGTTCCATTTGATTCATATGCTAAAATCACAAGCAGCTTTACTAAAAGGCTGAAAAGATAATCATAGGAATTTAGAGTTAGAAGGTACCTCAAGAGGTCATCTAGTCTATTTTTTCCTTAACTCCCTCAATGCTGATAAAGAATTATACCTAGACAAATGCCTGTAAGATCATTTAACCTGTTCTTAAACTTTCAATGAAGGGGATTCCAGAACCTCCCCTGTTAACCTGTTCTATTGCTTAACTATTCTTATAGCTAGAATTTTCTTCCTGAAATCCCACTGAAATCTTAATGCAAATTACTACTTGTTCTACCCTCAGTGGACATGGAGAACAATTGATCACTATTTCTTAGATGCGATAAGTCTTCAGATATGTAAAAGGCTGTCAATCTGATTTATCTTCTCTCTAAGCAAAACCATTGATAACTACTCTTTTTTTTTTTGAGTATGCTTTCTCAACCAGTTGTGCATCACTTCCAATCAGTTGAGCACCCATAATGGGACAAAATTATTTTGTTGCTAGCCATATGTGCTCAAAGGCCTGTCAACCAGTATTTAAATCACATTTTTTGTTATAGGTCTATTAAGGTTGCCTGATACTTCCCATTATAAGAACCTATCTTTGGTTGCTTATAACTTTGCCAAACTTTAGCTGATTGTGTATGTAAAATATCCGCCTAATTTCTGCATCAAGTTCAATAATTTTGGTTTGACCACTGCTGAGAATGAGGATAGTGACTAATACATTGTATGGCCAAAATTAGAATTTGGGTGAGCTTTTCTTTGAGATGCTCTAGCAGCCCCATGCTTTGGAGCAGAGAGCCAAAATTTGGCAGGGGAATGGTCTTTGTCAGGGATGTGCCTTTTAACCCCCTCCATGCAAATCCACCTAAATTTGACTGTTATGAGCCTTTGAAAAATCACAGGTTGCACTTACTCAATATAGACTTGCTTGAGCTTTTTAGCTAAAATCCCTGAAGATTGCATTGGCACTAAACACGCTCCCACCAGCGGCAGAGCAAAGCTTTCCTTGCAGCTATAGCTCCGGGCTGCTTTAGGCTTTGCCAGGGCCATGCTCCAGAACTGAGAGCAGTGTGGCTTCCTTTCCTTTGTCAGGGTATGTGTCAGACTGATTCCCTACTCTGGCACTATGAGTGTAAGAAGTGGGGGGCCCGCAAGGATTCTAAAAACTAATGCTGGTCACTCCAGGCTTGTATTAAACTTCCAAGGTTGGGTGGATGGGTAGATGCTGCAACCACCCAAGTGCAAAAAAAAAACCCCTTTTAATCCAGGAAGGTGCACTTGGGAATTCCTCCATGTAGGGTACCCTCAAGTCCTTTCACCCTCTTTCTCCCCCTGCCCACCCTGGGGAAGAGCTGAGAGAGAAAACAAAGGAAATCAGCTGTTGCCACCAGCTAATTAAACTTATGCACAAACCTCTTAGGACACACACAAAAATCCTGTTTTTTAAAAAGGTAAATTTTCTTAAAAAAGAATACATCTGGAACTTAGGCTATTGCTAGATTTTAAAAAGAGCAAATATAATAATTAAGCATCAAGAGAGGCTTTCTTGAGGCCCATTTTAAAGGTTACAAACAGAACAAAAGCACCTGGCATTAGCACAGAGGCATCCACAAGCAATAAAGAAATAAGAGAAACCTAATTGCATCTTCCTAGACATTCCCTGATCTGCTTACATATCTGGATGTTTCAAATAAGTAGTTTCTACGTATAATGTGGCTTAAAGCTTCTTACAGCATAGTTCAGGCCTGTTCTTGCTCTGCGTCTCCACTCTCCGGAGAACAGACAAAGGGAAAGTTTTTACCATTTTAAAAACTTCTAGACCTTCCTTTGGTTCTTCTTTCTCACATGCCCACTCCTGTCCTTTTACCTATGGGCTTTTTTTAACCCTTTACAAATAAAGCAAGTAGAGAACAGCTACTATCCCTGCAACCCACTCCTTCTTCCTCTTCACCCCACACCCTCAAACTCCCACAGCAGTGGGTCTCCGAGCCTAGGCCAACTGACTTGGGCTTATGCTATTTAACCTTATAGCACGTAAAGTTCCTGCTTGGGCTGTGTCCTAAGCTCTGAGACTCTCTCTCCCTCCCTCCCTCATTGGGTTCATCGCCCAGTTCAAGGCCAAGCAGGAATGTCTACATGGCTATTTTTAGCCCCATTGTGTGCATCAGTGAGTTAACCTGAGCTCTAGGCTCACCGTCTCCTTACCCAAACCCCATCAGTGTGGACATACCCTCACTGACCTCCTTGCTGGTGCTCAAGCACATGCTGCATCATTTGAATTCAGGCCAGAGAGTAAAACTTGAGTGGGTGGGAATAGACTGACAAGCTAGGAGGACACAACTGGAACTGAAGGCTGTAAGAGGAGAGGGAAATTTGGAGTGAGAGTAGAGATAGAGGGGAACACTGGGCCTGGAAGTGTAGATTCATGTATTATGTGGTGGCGGGGGGGGGGGGGGGTTGTGTTTGGTTTTGTTAAGACCAGAAGGTACATCAATATGTTTAGTTTGATTTCAAAGGTGAATGGGATTGATTAGGTGAGGAGACTTGGATTAGGAATGGGTGGGTGGCGAAGAGGAGGTAGTTGTGGTGAGGGAAGGGAGACAGATGTATGATAAGGAGCCAGGCTGCAAGGAAACAACTGGAACTGGTAGGGCAAAGTTACTGGGAGAAAGAGCCCAGAAAGGGGAGGCGGTGGGAAGAGATTGGACAAGGAGCCCACGAAGGGAGACTGGGGAGGGGGGGGGTTTAGGCCTTGGAGGACGGAGTGGATGAGAAGCAATAGGGGACTTAGAGTGACAGTTGGGGAGAGGAGGCAAGACTGGCAAATCGGAGGCAATCAGGGAGAAGGGGTTACTCTTTGGATGGGGGTGGGAATAGGCAGAAGAGGCTGTACCCTGCCTCATTTGTTGCAAAAATTGGAAGGTCTGTAGTGAATGAGGCAAGGGATTTCAGAAAGAGAAGAGATCCTCATACTTAAGGCAGTTCAGTGATGCCCTAGGAAATTGAATTCCACCCCTGCCTCAGCCACACAGTTCCTTTATGCTGTGTTCTTGTAACCCTGTTGGTCCCAGGATATTAGAGACAAGGTGGGTGAGGCAATATCTTTATTGGACCAACTTCTTCAGTTCTGGAAAACAAAGGCTATGTCTACATTAGCACTCTTGTCAGTGAAGCTTGTTAGTCGGGGGCGTTTTCCACACCCTTGATGGACAAAAGTTTTTTACTGACAGAAGTTTCATGAACAAAAGCACCAGTGTGGACAGCACTATGTTGGTGGGAGATGCTACTGCTGCTCACTGAGGGTGGTTTAATTATGCCCGTGGAAGAGCTCTCTCTTGTCTGCATAGAGCAGTTACATGGGAGACATTACAGCAGCGCAGCTGCAGCCGTACAGGTCTGTAGTGTAGATATAGCCTAACTAGTGTCACTCCTAAATACAGTTTTGAACAGATTGCTTAATGTGAGTCATTAACACAAATTTCAGGGGACCATTCAAGGTGAAGTGGCCTATTAACAATCCTCCAGTCATAAGGAAGAAAGGAAGGGTGGCATGGAAAGCAGCTGGGGGGGAGTTGTAAATGGGTTACTGATTATGGTTTATTACAACAAATCCAGTGTCTCTCTTCACTCCATGAGTTTTAGTGTCTTGAAAAGCTATGAATTTAAGCTCCCAGGCTTGTCTTTTGAATGTGTTGTGCAGAGTTCCTTTGAGAGTGAGGATTGATAGGTCAGATATAGAGTGATTGTTTTGTGAAAAATGTTCACTCACAAGTGATTTTTGTCTTATTTTTCCTGTGTGAATTCATTAGTGAGCATAGCGATTGCCTGATACCCACATAGTTGCTATTGGGGCATTTAGCGCAATGGATTAGGTACACCACATGTTGTGTAGGACTCACAGATCTTGAATAGTGTTGTGGGGGATGTTGATTATTGTAGCACTGCAGTTTTTTGTATCAGTTATTCTGGCAGGGTTTGGTGCTGCTTTGAGTTGGTGTCCTGGTCTACAGAGAGCTTGCTTCTGATGTTGAGCTGAGGTGTCTTTTTTGTTGTTTTGAAGGCCAGAAGTGGGGGTTTAGAGAAGATTTTTTAGGATGGGGGGTTCCCATTCAGTATGGCTTGAAGTTTTTTGGGAATCCAGTGTGGGGTGGTAGGTAACAACTGTTGAAATGTGTTAACTACTTATACTGAACAATATATGGAGATATACCTATCTTATAGAACCGGAAGGGACCTTGAAAGATCATTGAGTCCAGTTCCCTGCCTTCACTAGCAGGACCAAGTATGGTGCCTGACAGATTGATTTATTTATTTTTTGCCCCAGATCCCTAAATGGCCCCTCTGAGAATTGAGCTCACAATCCTGGGTTTCGCAGGCCAAGGCTCAAACCACTGAGCTATTCGCCCTCACCCCATCTGTTCAAATCTTGTGTTTAGCAGTAATGCTTTGTTAGTTTTCCAGACCCAAAGAAAAGCTTGGCTGAAGCTCAAAATCCTGTTTGTCTCTCACCAGCAGAAGTTAGACAAAACCATGGGGTTGCATCCCTGACCACCCTGGCCTTTGTCCTCTGACTTTATTTAATTCTTATTTGAACCCCACTATAGTTTTGGCCTTCACAAAATCCCTTGGCAACAAGTTCCACAGGCTGACGACTGTGCTATGTGAGGAAATACTTCCTTTTGGTGGTTTTAATTTTACCTATTAATTTCATTGAGTGACCCCCTGGTTCTTGTGTTTATGTGAATGGGGTAAATAACACTTCCTTATTCACTTTCTCTACCCTATTCATGATTTTATAGGTCTCTATCATATCCTTTTTTCCAAGCTGAAAAGTCCTAGTCCCTTAAATCTCTCCTCATGTGGAAGTTGTTCCATACCGATACTCATTTGTGTTGTCCTTCTCTGTACCTTTTCCAATTCTAATATCTTTTTTGAGATGGGATAACCAGAATTGCATATACAATTCAAGATGTGGGCATACCATGCCTGTCTAATGCCAAGAAAATTGTTTAAACCAATTTTTTGTGGGTGGTCACCAATTGTGTGCTCTTCATTTTCTGGGTGCCTGCCTTGAGACCCTGGGGCTTGAACTACAGAAATATTGAGTGCTCACAGCTGCAAGTGCAGTTAGTGAAGGTGATGCTCTGAACATATGCAATGCTATACCAGGGTAAGTAACTGGAAAAAATCCAGTCAGTCATCTCAGTTAGGCACCCAAAATTACTGGATACTTTTGATTTTAATATCTCTGTGCCTCAATTCCCCTCCTGTAAAATTGAGAGGATGATAACCCATCTCAGAGGAGTGCTTTGAAAATAAGTTCATTGACATGTGAAGAACTCAAATAGTAGAGTGAGAGACCTAGAAAAGCCATGAAGAAATTAATGTCTGTCTTCAGAGCAGGGTTTGAATAGTGTGCGGAAAATAACGCATAGGCCCACACATTGAACAATGAGAAGAAAACACAATATTGAATAGCTGTTCATTAATTGAATACTGAAGGAGGCAGGTGTTCTGTGGAAAAAATAGTATGTGATTATGTAATTAACTACTATCATAATGCATATGCACAAAGGGACTAAATTAAAGTTGCACAGGCAACCTTAATTCTGACGTTTCCTAACTTGAGTGCTTTCAACCTTAATGTTCTTTTAACATGGGTGTGTGTTTGAAGAGAATGTGTGTATAATGTTAGACATTGTTGTATTTAATTTTCTATTGTAGCTTACTGCCAAACTTTTTTTTTGTATTTTACATGTTTTTATACATATATGATAGACTTGGACATGGAAAATTAATGCTGACATTTTCTTCTATATGGGTACAAAATTTTATAGGCGGGCAGGAGGAGGGGGACAAAATCATCACCTACTCTTCCAAACAAAGAAACACTGAAGCTAAGGAAGCTGATGATGGAGACAATTGCAAACAAATTCACAGCCCTGAGGTAATAAACAAGTTACTGTACTTTGCTTTGACCTATTGGTATCAATTACACATTAAAGATAAATGGCCAGTACCAACCAGCTGGCAAAACATCTGTGAGACAGACATCAATTTCAGTAGAACTGAAGATGTAAATCAGTCCTATAGCTTGATATTTTTTATGCCTTTCAGATCAGCTGGGATGCTTCTTGTGGTGATGATTCTGTAAAAATATGCTAATGTAACTGGAATATGCTTCATGCAAAAGGTCTCTTTTAAGGCATCATTACAAAGCTTATAATCTACTGAGTGTGATCATCCTATTTGTATAAATGTAGCACTCTTGTATCTGAAACTAGAAATATGAAATATAACTTTGAGGGCCTATTGTAATTATGCAAAATGTGGGCCATTAATCGTGGTCTGGAATCTTGGTAACTCCTATTAACCAGGACAATTGACTGCAGATGGCTCTGTTTTACCTGTAAGTCTTCCTGAGTGTGTGCTGGCAAGTGGGTAACGAAGCCTTACAGTGACATGTGATCTTCAACCTGATGTCTTTCCATTGAGAAGGAGGGGATGGGAGAGGGGCAATGGATTCCTGCTTCATGAAAAAGATATATAAATAGGTGAAACAGAACAAAGAGAAGAGCCATCATGAGGAATCCCCTAGCTACCACCTGAGCTGAAACAAGGGCTGTACCAGGGGAAAGGATTGTGCTCAGACTAGGAAGGCATCCAGTCTGTGAAAGAAACACATTGACACTTCTTTCAGGGTGAGATTTTATCTGTACTCAGTTGTATTACCGTATTAGACTTAGATTTGCATGTTTTATTTTGCTTGGTAACTCACTTTGTTCTGTCTGTTACTACATGGAACCACTTAAATCCTACTTTCTGTATTTAATACAATCATTTTTTATTTATTAATTAACCCAGAGTAGGTATTAATCCCGGAGGAGGGGGCAAACAGCTGTGCATATCTCTCTATTAGTGTTATAGGGGGCGAACAACTTATGAGTTTACCCTGTATAAAGTTTATACAAGGTAAAAACAGATTTATTTGGGTTTTAGACCCCACTGGGAGTTGAGCATCTGAGCGTTAAAGATAAGAACACTTCTGTAAGCTGCTTTCAGTCAAGTCTGCAGCTTTGGGGCAAGTAATTCAGACCCTGGCTCTGTGCTGGAGCAGATGGGTGTGTTTGGGTGTGTCTAACCCATCACACTTCTAATAATGCACTGGATTATACTCATATCATCTCTTGAATCTAAGTCTAACCCTTTTAAAAGGAGCTCTTTGCCTTTGCTTGGATTATCAAAAAAGAGAGGCCCACACTGTACAGATGTGGCATATAAAGATTTTGCTTTTTCTCAGCAGTGAGTGAATAGGTCAACATGTTGGGTCTTACTACAGATAACATCGTATTCAATTCTTCTTTATTTCAGGCCAATAATGTTAGTTTGCCAAAAGAAAGGTGCAGAGATGTGAAAGTCTGCTTACTACATTTAGAAACTGCTTTAAATATAGAATGGAGAACACACTGATATTGGATCACACAGCATTAGGTGTCCACAGAGCTGAAAGGAATAATAATGTTTTTTCTGTGTGTATGTTACTTCATTTAATGCAACTTGTATCTATAACACATAACAAAGTTGGATATCCTGCATACCATACATGCATGATCAAGGAAAGAACACTAAGATTTAGTGAAAATCAGTGCTCTGCCTAGTAACATGAGAACATGAGACTCTGCAAGCAGAATACTGCATTCAGTTTTCAGTTTACGTAATTGCTCCTTGCAGGTGATTATTTAATAGGCATTGCATGTCTCCTTTCTTGCTTTTTTTCTTTTTTCTGTACAACATGGCAGCATGAGAACTTAGAGATCAGGTTAGCTTAACTTGGTTTGTGGACAGCAAGTGTAAGATTAATGAGAAGTCCTTGTGGAACCTTAGATACTTACAGATTTATTTGGGCATAAGTTTTTGTGGGCTAAAACACATTTCATCAGGGGTGTGTGTGTGTGTGTAAAAACAGCACACGAAAAGATGAGTTGCCTCACCCAGTGGGCTGACAATGCTAACGAGGCCAATTTAATCAAGGTGGAAGTGGCCTATTCTCAACAGTTGTCAAGAAGGGGTGAATATCAACAGAGGGAAAATTACTTTTTGTAGTGACCCAGCCACTCCCAGTCCTAATTTGATGGTGCCCAGTTCGCAAATTGTTACCTGACTAGCTTGTCAACAGAAACACACCAAACTTGCTTGATGCAATTAATTTGAGCATTCCCAATTTTTATACAGACATGCTGCTTTCCTAATGGCTGATGGATCCCAACAAACTGAGTTAATGACAGCTGAATAACCAGTATTTTAAGGGAAATTCAGGTTGAAACAATTTCACTTTCATCCCATCTATAATAGATTAGGAACACAACTTGCTTTGGTCTAGGGAGGCTCAGAGACAAAGATCATGGGGATTATGAGAATATTTTCACAGTACATCTTGTTTGATGTTAGTTTTCCCCTTTAAAGCCAAAAAGTACATCTTCTAATTCATGTGTAGCTATTTTTGCAGGATTTTTTTATTTTTTTTTAAGTTCTTGAGACAGAGGTATTCATAGAAGTCAACCATGCAGGCATTACCTTTTTTTAATGGAGAATAATTCAACAGGATACTTGTGCTCCCATTGCCAATGCAGAAAAGTCTAGTACACTTATAGGGTCTGAGGGTGTCACCACTCAGAGGCTAGGACCAGGCTTTCAAAAATGTTCAGTTATTAAGCCATCTTATTGCAACTAATTCTCCTCCAACTTTTTCAGAAAACTTCAGAGCAATAATGATAACCCTTGCCAGAACAAATGCCTGCTATGATCATTCTACCCAGTTTCATTCGAACAATGTTATACAACTCTACAAAGATCTTTAAAGCTCTTCAGGTTTGGCACAGTCAGTTCAGTTTCCCACCTCCTTTCTGCCATCCCCTTTAAGTTTCTGTCATGCTTTCTGCCTATTTACCAGAAAGACAAGTTGGGTGAGGTAATACCTTTTATTGGATCAACTTCTGTCCTTGGAAGAAGCAAGCTTTTGAGGGCCAGAGCTGCTGCTGCTGCATTATTAACTTATTATTTTTTAGGCTGGATAGCAGCTCAAAAATTTGCCTCTCCCACCTTCTCTCTAATAGGCCTACTATGGCTACAATACTGAAAACAACAATGGAAGATATCATCCTAATTTACCAAGCAATTTTATTTTACCATTTTTTATTGGCTTTTCCCTTATTTTATTTTTCTTCTTGCACACAACTGTTCATTTTGACTCTTCACATTTATATGGTTTTCCTGCTGCTCTATCTAGCTGCTTTGTTTCTTTGAGAGCCTAATATGGAGCTAGATCATGAGATCGCTGTATTCCCAGAGTAAAGGCCAGAGTGTTAATTTGCCACTGCTGGAGCAGCCCCAGAATGGAGTCTGGCTCAGCTGATTAAATCTCCCTTCTGGTTCCCCTGCTTGTCTGGGGAGGGAGTAAACTGCTTTAAGTCTATATACCCACCACAGTTCACACTGCCTGTGCCAAGATTAGCTATACAGCCCTGTGTACTGGTGGGACAGAGTTCAGGGCAGTTCTGTCCCCTCCTGCCTGTTTGTGACGAGGGATAAGAAATAGCAGCCTATTTCCACTGCCCTACCCATGGTACCTGTAGTCCTTTACATCCCTGCATTGCCATAGTCAATCCTAGCTTATATTAAAGCAAAATTATGGCGAGGCTTCATGATAACTTGATGGAGATGTGTGTAGATTATGGCCTAGCCCTGTATGTTGGCATAAGGTGGGGAAGCAAAGAAGAAACAAGAAAATATCTTCCCCTTTCACCCCTGAGCAGGAACCGAGCACATTCTACAGCCTTATCCTGATGGTAAATGAGGACTCGGGATCCACTGCTGGGTCTGATTCTGATGACAAGTACATCAGTGAAAGTCAGGTGTAAATTCTGAGAGGAGAATGGAGTTGCAGGGGTGAAAATCAGAAGCTTTTGAAACACAATCAGTGGAGGCCGCTGACTGTTGTAAAGTGGGAATAGGATTATGAAGGTGATTTTCATGGTCTTTAAAGTACTGGGAGGCCATAGTTAAGCAATGAGAAATTATAATTTATGAGGGGAGCATATACACTCATGCCCTGCGATAGATTTGCATGCAGTTTGAAAAGCATCCAGAAGTCCAGTTAGTTGGCCTATTTATTTTGTATTACTGTAGCACCTAAGAGCCCCAGTCAGGAATCAGGGCCCCCATTGTGCTAGGCCCTGTAGAAATAAAGAACAAAGACTGTCCTTGCTCCAAAGAAACTTATTTATGTATCAGACAAGAAATAGATGGAGACAAAGAGAGATTACAAGGAAACGAGACAATATTGGTCAGCACGACAGGCAGTGGTCTCAGAATGCCAGCAGCCTAACCATTAACCTAACTATCTGAACTTGTGGAGTCCACAGAATTGAGATGGAAATCTTATAAAATCAGTCTTCCTCATGAAACCTGATTTGTTTTTCTGATCCTTGAGCCTGTTTTCTTGGCATTTCACTTCTGATATATTTTGACACTTCCAGCCCATTTGAAAAAGAGAGGCGGACAAAAAATAATCTCCAAAGTGCTGAAAGTACACCAAGGCTTAGATGAAATGAAAGGGTGGAAAGTGTTCTAGCGGTTTTTTTTAATGCCAGTTTCCTATTTACAGTATGATATTATGCTCCTGTTTCTGTGCTACGTAAAGTAGCTTGGTATGACTTTTTTCTCTTTTGATTCTGATTTCCCTCCACACTACTCACAAATACATCATTCCTAGATTTTATATAAACAGTAAAATCAGACAGGTCTTCTTGTCCTCTTCAGTGATGCAACTGAAATTAATGAATGCCCTGTCTTTCCGCAGTACTGCAGCATACAGTACATAGCAAAGTCTCTTAATGGGTCAGACCAAGAGAGTTCACAACTCAATGCACTCAGGCAATGCTCCCCTCATACTAATTGTGCCCAAGCCAATAAAATTTGTACAGACTCTAAATCATTTAGGCTTGTTAAAATGCCACTGAGGTTCTTTGTGCCGTTTTTCAGGGTGTAGCTGTTTCATGCTGAGATGTGCTCTAGAAATGAAGAAAGGAGGGAGAGGAAGGAAAAATATGTTTCCTTGTAGAATGAACTATATTTCTGTATCAAAAAGCCAATAGTGTTGTTCTGAGTGAGTGCTTCATTGAAACACCCTTGAAATTGGAGGATTGTTTTGTCTGACAGTTTCTACACTGCCACACTTACAAAGAGAGGCATAATACTGATCCGTAAACATGCAGCTATTATACAGTGTATATATTATTTTGGTAGTTCATGTGGATGTGTCATTCTGGAGGCTTTCCTAATACACAGTATTTTCCTGTAAACCTTCTTTCTGATTTTTTTGTGCATCACAATTGCAGTTCAATGGCTTTACTATCCTTTATGATTAAATATTAATGCATGATATTCTCCTCTTGATTTTTTTAGTTTTTCCTGTGTAACTGTTACTTCTGGCTAGGGGCAAATAAATCCATCTCCTCTTCATCTAGTTTACTACAGTCACACATCCGCATCTCTAAAACAGCAAGTTGTCGTGTGGCAGGAGGGCTGTACAGCAACCTTGAACTCAGTGAAACTCCATTACCTTCCCAGTGTGCATTCTGTGATTACTGTAGGTTAGGGTTCAAGTGCATTAGTAGAGAATACAGGGGAGCTAGCAGCCTAACGGCAAGACATTTCCAGCACTTTTCCCCCTTTTTCTGCTCATTCAAATAGCCTAAGGGGCAGACACGGTTACAGTTTCATCAGACTGAAGTTGATTAAATGTCACACTTGCTGGATATTATCAACTACCAGTCTATTTTAAAATGTGCTATCTACATAACCTTTGTGAATTACATTTAAAATACTATGAAACATAATCACTGTCACATGTTAACCAGGGCATTAAAGGACCTGAAAGGTCATACAGTGAATTTGAATTTCTTAAAAATTGCAAATGTAGGATGGTTTAGATTTCTGATTCCTTTTATTTAGCATGAGTGCTAAAATCATTCCACTGGAAGTACAGTTCATGATCGTGCCTTCAATAAATCTGCCTAAAATAAGATGGAGAAAGTGCAGTCCAAAGGGAACATGGATATCTCTGATGTTTTAAAATATAATACTTTCAAAATTATTTATTGTAGAGTGGCATCCTAAATATTTCTGAAGATGTGGTTCTCCCAGTGTTGGGGATATAGAATGCATCTATTCTACAACCTTTTTTTCTTTCTTTTCTAATATGTTACATTAGATAAAATAGATCAAAGCTCTAGCAGTTGAGAAGACTAGTCTATACTTAGCAATGTAAAAGTTAAAGACACAGCATCAAAGATTTTTATGCTCATAATTTGATGTACTTTTTGCCCTTATCAGTTTTTTAAATCCATGCATTTTTATACATATTATTAGGTTTATTTTAAAGGGAGGTGGCTGCAGCTTTGCACACAGGAGCAACCCTACAGTAACCACCTAGAATTCATGTTCAATGGAAAAAAAAAACTGTGTCAGTAACAGATTTTACTTCTGAGTCTCCACAGGGCTATTATGAGGGATGGGAGAACTGGTTCGAATAGGTGGTTCTTCTATCTCAGTCTTATAAATATGCTGTAAATCACTGAGAGCCATATTGGTTTTGTCTGGCCTTCCAGGAATGTGTGTATATACAAGGAGCCTTCCTCCCAGCATTGTACTTGCACAGGAAATGCATTTTCTTACCACCCACATTATATATTTATTGTGAGCATCTCCATACTAGGAACAGTGGAGTACCAGCTTCCTCAAAGGGGAAAGGGTGCCATGGTCCTGTCCCTCATCCAGAGCAGGTCAGGCAGAAAGAGAACATGCTGAACCTATTTAATAGGAGGGGAATCTTCTGATGTTGTAGTTAACTAGAGTCCACATGCTTCCTGGGGCTCTTGCTTTGTTTTAACATAAAGTAGATCTGCGCCTTTTAATGTGCAATATAGCCCTACACCTTCCTCCATGTTCAAATAGCTTTTGGTGTTGCTCCCTGTAGCAGGGTGCTGGTGCAAAAGCACCTAGTTAGCCCCTGCCCAGTCAGCTCCAATCAGGGGAAGCAGATTGGGGCTGATGGAATAGGCCTGATGCTGGCCTGAGAATTGGCAACACTTGCTGGCCTGACAAGCCAAGGGCTATAAAGGTTGGGAGGGTGCCAGTAGACAGGGAGAAGTCAGTCAGGGTGGGAACTGGAGGCCTCCTAGCTGAAGGCTGACTCGGCCTGTAAAAGAGGTTGAATAATCCTGTAAAGCTTGTAAATAGATAGACACCGGTGGTGGGATAACTGTAAGTAAATAAAGACATGGGTGTTGCACAACCCTGAAGCCTCTCTGAGCCTTATTGGGGCAACAAAGGGGCCCCAGGAAGAGGAGTGGGTCATGGACCCTGATGCACTCCCCCATCAGCTTTTACCTCTCTTCTCTCACATGCGAAAACTTCTTCCTCTTCCCTAAATCTCAAGAAGGCCACAATTCCCTCCATATGCCCCTAAAAAGGTCTCTGTTCAATCAGTGGAAAATGAGCATAAAGATAAATCATTAGGAATCTGACCATATCAATCTCCTTTAAAAGTATTCTTTCTGTCATATTCCAGCAGCACAACTACACAACCCCTAGCCAGAAGGATCAGATAGAATTCTCTTTGGAACTTGTCAGAACTGAGATTAGTTCAGAAAACACTCACAGTTCAAGGACAGTTTCTGAGGGAGCCTACTTGTGCTGTATGGTTTTACATCTCCTGGGAGGATCTGCTGTATTGTACTTTTGGGAAGTTGCAGCTATAGCTGCTATAGAGTGTTCCTGGAGTCTGCAATGAGATGGCCACTCTTTAGCAATACTGACTGAAAATTACAACTGTTATCTTTTATAATAAACCAATACATCTTCAGTATTCCATTAAAGACTAGATTGTGGATGTTTTCATTTCCTTTCAGAATGAAGTCACACTGCTCCATCCAAAATAAAATAATGGAAAAACTAAAGCCAGAGGCTGATATTTAGTTTTACTTTTCATGCAAAAAAAAAGATGCTATGACTGTTCGGTGAGACATAATAGCGGAGGTTCCTTGCTTGTTGGGGTGCATGTAAACAGTTTGTACACATGTACTCCTTATGTATCCTCTTTGAATTGTGTTTGTTTAGGACTTGATTAGATTAATTAAATGTTTATAATACATTTTACTTATGGACCAATCTTTATCTGAGGATCTCTGTGAACTTCACAAGCATTAAAAAAATTTGGATGTATATTACATCTTGTCAAAGAGTCATAGATTTTTAGAACCAGAAGAGACTATGCGACATTCGGCTTGACCTCCTGTAAATCACAAGCCATAGAATTTCAATGAGTCACCCCTGCATTGAACCCAATAACTTGTGTTTTGGCTAAAGCAAATCTTCCAGAAAGGCATCCAGACATGATTCAATCACAAGGGATGGAGAATCCATCACTTCCCTTGATAGTTTGTTCCAATGGTTAATCACCCTTGCTGTTAAAAATGTATACCTTATTTTTGAGTCGAATTTGTCTTGCTTCAGCTTCTAGCCATTGGTTCTTATTACACCTTTCTTGGCTATAGTACAGAGCGCTCTAGTATCCAGTATCTTCTCTCCATGAAAGTGTTTATATGCTATCAAGTCACTTCTTCATCTTCTTTGATAAGCTAATAAAATTGAGCTCTTTTTAGAACTTCTTACTATGAAGATATTTTATCTACCCCTTGAATCATTTTTGTGGCTCTTTTCTGAACCCTCTCCATTTTTTCATCTCTTCTTAAAATGGTGGATATCAGAACTGAACACAGCATTCCAGTATCACTCTCATTACGCTGTACACAAAGATGGAATTATTTCCTTTCTCCTCCTCACTAATCCACTGTTTGTACATTTAAGGAATGTACTAGCCCTTTTGCCACAGCATTACACTGGTTACTCGTGTTGAGTTCCTTGTCCACTGAGACTCTTTAGTCTTTTTGAAAATCACTGCTTTCCTTGACACGGCCCCCATCTCTGTAGCTATGGTCTGCAGTCTTTGTTCCTAGATGTATAGCCATGCATTTGGCTATATTAAAATGGATTTTGTTTAAACGGGCTCAATTCATGAAGTAGTCCAGATGGCTCTGTATAACTTTCCTATTCTTATCATTTACTGCTCTACTAATTGTGCCATCTGCCAATTTTGACAGTGATTTTTTTTTAATGAGGGTATTTCTAGGGATTGGTTCTAGCCTGACACTATTCAATATTTTTATCTAGAAGCAATGCTGATTTACCATTAACAACGACTTCTTGAAATCTGTTGGGGAGCTTTTTAATCCATTTGAGTGTTTAAATTCTAGTGTCTGATGCTAATTTTTAATCAATTTCATGCCAAGTCAAACTCCTTACAAAAAAGTCTCAATATATCAGTTACCTTTCTCAGTCAAACTTGTTAAGTCTTCAAAAAAATGAAGATCACACAAATTCAGTGACCAGTCCAGGAAAAGACCAAGTTGTCTTGACTCAAAGTGTCATGGTTTAACCACTAGAAACGCTCATGATTTTTAGTTATATTGACAAATGTACCAAGGTTTAAATAAGCTGTCTTAAACAGATAGTTAAGGGTTAATGCCTCTTTTACCTGTAAAGGATTAGAAGTTCACCTAGCCTAGCTGACACCCGACCAGAGGAACCAACAAGGGAACAAGATGTTTCAAAAGGAAGGAGGGAAGTTTTCCTTTGATCTTTTTCACTCCAGCTGAACTGAAACTCTTAAGGAACCAGCCTCTTATCAGAGTAGTAAGTTTTAAAAAGAGATAAATAGGTTTGTTTGTTTTCTTTGTAACTTGTCTTGGTACCATTAAGGAAATTATCAAAATTGGGGATTTGGGTATTTTTTTTGTGTAACTAAATTTGTGCCCAGGGGAACATCCTCTGTGTTTTGAATCTGTTGTCTGTGAGAGTAGCTGGTATGCTAATCTCTCCCAGAGGGTTTTCTTTTACCTTTCTTTTCTTTAATTAAAAGACTTTCTTAATACCTGATTGATTTTTTCCTTGTTTTTAGATCCAAGGGGATTGGATCTGGACTCACCAGAAATTGATGGGGAAAAAGAGGGGGGATGGCTAAATTCTCCTTGTGTTAAGATCCAAGGAGTTGGATCGGTGTTCACCAGGAATTTGGTGAAAAAGTCTCTCAAGGCTACCCAGGGAGGGGAAGGCTTTAGGAGGCAAGGGGATGTTCCAGATGTAGGAATCTGGATGGTGGCAGTGATACCAGATCTAAGCTGGTAATTAAGCTTAGAAGTGTCCATGCAGGTCCCCACATCTGTACCCTGAAGTTCAGAGTGGGGAAGGAACCTTGACATAAGCCTTTAAATATTTTCATACACTGCTAGTTCCTATCTGGTTCACGTTTTACCAGCTGTAATAAATGAACTCAAAACAATGATGGTGATACAAAATAGTAAAGGTAGGTACATGGTGTTTTGGCCTTTTATAAGTTTGTACTGTACAGAGTCATAAAGATGTTGGTTAGAATGTGAAAGATTTTGGGGGACGAGAGTTAACATAAAGATTCTGGTTGTACCCCATTCCAGTACCAGAATAATGGTCCATTTGACTTTATTCCAATTTGCTAAAAATGTTATCTTGCATATGGATTTATATCTGTGGATGCCACTACTGCTCAAGGCAATAGTTACTTACCATGTTAGCAGAAGTGTGACTTGTTTTCGGGGTTTTTTAACCCAGCCCTAAAAATTGGATTAATTTTTAGATAGTTTTTTGTTTTTGTTTTTAGATATTTTTGTTGGATCCAGTCATGGCTACCTCAATGTGTTACTGCTCCACCGGGAGATAACTGGTACACAGAGGGAGCTCTGCCAAAAATGCACACACTCTCCCTATGTGGCAGTAACACATATAGGTGATCAATGTGTATTCTACAGTTATATTCAAGTAGTTTTTTTACTCTACTTCAAGGCCTCATTGTATACTGTGGGCACACTGACAAAAAATATACTGGACACTGCAAACATTAAGGGTGAGACTATCAAAGCTATGTCATAGGATGTGGATAGCCAGTTCCCATGAACTTTAATTTAAATCTCAGCCTAACATTGTTTTTAGATGATAAAAAAATAGATCTATATCTGACTATAGAGAAACCTTCAGATATAATTATACACACACAAAAAACCTCTCCTACCACAGAAATATATATTTCTATCTCCTTATAACCACAATCATAAAATCAAGCCCATATTTAAGTATCCCCTCCCTTCATACCTCTTCCCACAGCACATCTCCCTCTCTGAACTCTTGGAGTGTGTGTGTGTGTGGGGGGAGAATGGCCCTTTCAGAATGTCCAGAAGGTTAACAAATCCAGGATCTAACAGACAATGTTTGCAGGATCCTGACAGATAGATAACAAAAAGGTAAAAAATGTGTGTAACATGAAGCAAGGCCCCACACATCACAACTACTGACCTCATTGCTTCACTTCCACAGAATAAAGAATCTCCATGATTTACTGTGCTGCTAAGCTCATCTTGAACCCTTTTCCTCCTCCTCCCATTTCTAGCAGCAGACTCTTCTCCCATGCTGCCCTCGCCATCTGGAATCACCTCTGTGCAGTTAATTGATTCCATGACTCTCCATTTCCCATCTGGAGAACTATCTTTTCTCCCTGTCTCATAACCCATAACCTTCTCTCTACTAAAACAATCAAATCCTATCCTCAGCTTCCTTGTACTCTATCAATCTCTTACCCTTTATTCTTTCTTCTCCCTCCCCACCCCACAATATTTGCAGATGCCACTGCTGTGGTATAATTGAAATGCTTGTGATATTTTTTGTATAAGAGATAATATGCAAAATCAGTTCTATTGTATTGTAGTAATGAGATCATGACAAATCTGTTGCATGTATAAATACACACATTTTTTAAAAGGGCTAAATTGAGCTTTTTGTCTCAGACTTTAGCTTGAGTGATGCACAGACTCAGTTCCTCCTCTGCTCCCCTCTTACTCCAGAGGAAGTAAGTTTGCAACAGTCTTATGTTGGATGCACCTTATTTTCCTCTCTGCAACCAGAGAGCTGTTGTTACTGCCCCGATCCAACCACCTGCTCACTGAGATGGGGAATACTGAACCTAAACCTCTATAGTCCCTTCCCTCCCCTCACTGGACCCAAGCCATCTGTGGAGTAGGCTCTATAAAGCTGTGAATGGGGTTGGTGGGTTCTTATAGCTCTGCAGGCCCCATAGGGCAAGTGCACTATATTTCCCAAAAGAGAGAGTACAGTGGAGTGGGTAGAGCAGTGATGGATTCATACTTTAGAGGCAATGGTTCTTCCAACCTGTGGATTTGTAGATAATTTTGCAAGATCTTTTCACCCTCCAGCCCTTGATTTCATCATTCTCAAAATGTCCCATTATCTATAATACAGTCTTTATAGACCACAGTTTGAGAAACAGTTCTGATTCTGATACTACGGCAAATGGTGAAAAACTGTTCATGGATAGATACGAAAATTCAAAAGTCTATTTCTGTTTGAATGTATTTGCAACCCTGTAATGTTTGCATTCCATAAACATTCAAACTGTCAAGCTTTATTATTAAAAATACTCACAGACAATAACTTTTAAGATCAAATACTTGACTATCACTAAAAGAAAACTGAAAATAGTACATTCAGCTGTGCAACTTGCACTATACTGGTTAGTTGACTCTGTGTCAACTCAAGAATGCAGCCCAAGAATTATTTGCTGAAGAAATTCACAAAGAGCTTTGAATACAGAATAAATGTGAGAATTTCACTATCTGTTCACAAACATTTTCTCCATTTCAAACTGGTGAAATTCTTCAATTGAATTATTCACTGTGAATTATTTGTGCAGCTCTGCTCATTGTCTTAGGAGCAGGATAACTGGCATCTTCTCTCTGGAACTAAGGTATTTAAATGCTCAGCAGTTAGATAATTAACGGAGTGGTATTTCAAAACCACTGAGTGACTTAGGAACACAGAAAATTAATCAGATGTGTGCTCCTAAGTTACTTAGGCACTCCTGAAAATCCCATCCGCTGTACAAAAATTAACCCAAATGTCCTTGGCTTAAATAATAAGTGATAGCAGGGGAAAAAGTAGAAAGCCTAAGGCCTTGCATCAGCACATCTTATTTCGTTGGTTCTTCAAATAGTACATACCATCAGATCTGGTTAAATACATTTATTTTCAAAATTGAATAAAAGTAGCATTACTGTTCTTAATATAGAAGACAGAATTAGACCTCTAGAACTCACATTTTTATCTGGGAAGATTGCTGCTTGTTCTTTAACATTCTAATGGCTATAATCTAAAGATAGTGCGCCATCCATCCTTCCTTCATTTACTTTGTCTGACTATAACATCATAATCCACTTTTCTTCTTGTACACCTTGGTAAAGAGATCTATAAAGAAACAATGAAAAAAAACACTCACTAAGCCCTTTTTTATTAATTCCTCTGGAATATGGTGAATAGAGCTAGCTTTTCTTTTTTCACTAACATCTGTTGCTGGAAGAGAACTGGAAATCACCTGGGGGGAAAATGTCTGTTGTTCAGCACAGTGATAAACTCTGAGGCTAAATGTATTATTGTGGAGTGACTTAGGGAAGAAATAAATCACACTGAGAGTCTACAAGCAAAAATATGTTCAGAAAGCGCCTTTATCATACTCCATGTTTATACAGCTCTTAAAAACCTCTGATGTTTTATACTACTACTGTTGGAAGGAGAGAACTATACGCTGCGTGAGCTGTGATGGTCAAACAGATGGAGGACTCCACTGAGTGCTTTATCAGACACCTGCTAGTCCCTAAATGGCAGTGGATAGGCTGGACTACCCCTTAATGTGACATCTGTGTCTCTGAATTTATAATTACAACACTGAGACCGCATACATTGGAATATCCAGTTCTGTTTGGACACCTACATAATTTTCATTATGGCATTCATGTGTGCCAGTGCTTTAGGAAAAAAAATGATTAAATGGCATTACACCATCCTAAGTGTTCATGGCTGTATCAGATATTTTTGAGTGGCTGACAGAATGATGTGAATATAGTTCTAAGTGAAACAGATTTGGTAGAACAGTTTCAATTATGTACCTAAAGAAAAGTTCTGGACCAAATACAGCGTTATCAAATGCAGTTCACTGAGTCTGAAGGCAGTTGTAAATTCAATGGAACTAGGAACTGCAAACCATGTAACCTGAAAATGTTCATCATCCAATACACCCAGCAGATTATGGACAAGGGCCAGCTTAGTTAAAAAGTAACTCAAAATGTATAAAACTGATTGGGGAAAACAATCTTTCTTGGTACCTATTGCATAAAAACATTGATTAGGTGCAATACATTTGCAGTGCAGCAAGGCAATAGAATGAACAGTTTCCATTGTGTGTACTCTTAGGTCCCATACATTTTTGGTATAATAAGTGTTGTAAAGATAAAAATAGACATGATGAAACAAAAATGTAGAAAACCTGCCAAGCTCTCTTCCCACTCCACAATCCTCTTTGGCTTACTCTAGAACACAAGCCATTGTAAAAATGTTAGGACCCCCTGCTCTAGTAAATTAGCATCCTCCTCCACTCATATTAACAGAAGCTAACAGATCTTTTCAAGAACTCCTAACAGAATTGGGGCTGCGGGGGTGGGGGAATCTTATTGAAGTCTCCCGTTAAGATGTTCTCTGTTACGTCACCAAATTCATGTGGAGTAAATGCCCCAGAGATCTTCCTCAGACTTCATCTAAGAATGCTTCTTTTGTTTTATTTTGAAAAGGGAAGACAACTTGCAGAATATCATTAGGGCACAGGTGAGCTAAGGTCCTTCAGCTCAATAAACTGAGGAAACCCATAGAGACAGTCCCCCCTCCACCAGTGCTATTTCCTGAAGCCTAAGTGAACACTGCATGTTTTCAAAGCTGCCAGTTCAACGGTAACATTGCTTATTCCTACGCTTTGCCCGTTAATGTAGATGGTTTTTGTTTTACCATCCATCTCAGGCAAAGCATTTCTGACTGCCTGTGATGCATTCTATATGCTCATGCTACATTCTTCATACAAATGTTTCTAAGTAGTTGAACATTTCTTAGAAAGGCTAAGCTACAGCACCTGGAGTTAACCCTGGTTATGCAGACATAATCCTTCCCTGAGCAGCCTGATGTGCAAGGAGACTGTGCTCCTCACTGGGTGGAGAGTCCCCTTCCTAAGCTAGTGCAATGTGGAAGTGGGGCTAGGGCACTAGCTATTTCACTCTGCCCTCTTTGGAGAGCCCTGGCAGAACAGCCTCTGCCATTTCCAGCTGTGACAGTCCCTAGCTTAGGATGTGCAAATGGTGAGGGAGACTCAGTACTACTCCCTTCTTTGAATGCTCACATAGGGTCTGGCCTTTGGTATTCTAGTCCTCAGCTTATTCAGTGGACAATCATGAGTAACAAATTGTGCCATGGTGTGTGTGGCTATATAGATAGAAGGACAAATTTTGACTTGGTATCTCTAGTACGTAGCCAGACCATTTAATCAGTTTTAAAGGCATGCATGGATCAGTTATAAATGCAGTTTTTCCAGGGTGAAAGGCTAGCTAGGCTCCATTGATATTAATGGCATTTTGAAGTATTATTCATAGACTTACTGTCCAGTTGTAGTTTTGAGCTAAAGATGCTGAATGCAAACTACAAATGTCACTAGCTTTGAGCACTCTTTATCTGAATATGAACTGTAATATTTAGAGATCTAGGCCCAGGTACACAAGGACTTAGTTGCCTAACCCCCAGATTTAGGAGCCTTAGTCCCAGTATTAGTCTCCATTGCTATCCACAAAACTCACGCTTGGCTGCTGCTACCCTGTAGCCTCATAAACTAACTCTCTGCAACTAAAATTTGCAGTAAAAATTCCCTACGAGCAGATGTTTCTGCCTCTGGGTATGTGCACTGCTTCTTCACTCTAGGCATCCAGGCATTTATCTCCTGCTTAAGCCTCAGCATGTTCCACGTACTGGGGAAGATATGCAGAAAAGCACTTATTTTACCTGCATAGACCAATCTGATTGCTGAGAACACCTCTACCAGCTCAGACCCCATTCAAAAGCTGGATAAAGTAGGAGGTCCTGGTGCCCACTTATAACTAGCCCACAGGTTAGAGCACTCACCCAGGATTTGGGAGACCCAGCTTCAATTCATCTCTCTGCTTGATAGAAGATTAGAAAGGGTCTCCCACACACCCATCAGAAAAGTGCTCTAACCACTGGGCTATAGGATAGTCTAATGTGGAGTTCCCTCATTGCTCCTCTTGACACTGTTCCACCTCCATTTAATAGTCATTGGAGGCTTAAGATGCACCCCTCTCATTGGCAGCTCCCATTGGCTAGTTTAGGCAGTTCTCTACCTAAGGGCTGGCTTTTGTTGGTTGCATTGTTAGGTGCCTATCTCCCCATTTGTTGTGTAGGGACCCTAGTACCTAACTCAAGCTTTGTGGATCCAATGTGTTCCGGTTTTCTAGGTGATTAAAGCTTCAGCATTGTGATGCTGAGTGTCACAATACTAAATCCCTTTGTGGATCTGGATACTACCAGTTAGATAGCTGAGGTCTTTTATCAACTATAGCACTTTTTAAACTGGTGTTCATTGCTGTTTTGGTTGCCTTGGATCCTGATATGCCATTCCCAAGGGTGGTTGCTTTGGGAACAGTACCACAGCAAAAGTAAAAACAGATTTGTTGATGCTGTAATGATATTCTTGAATTCATCTAGAGTTGGTGTTTGAGCAATACAAATATGGTTCCTCTTTATTGTACAAATAAGTAAGTAATTGGAGTTAATCTGCTGACCATCTTCAAATACATAAATCCAGTCCCTTTCTATAGTAGTAACAAGATAAATAAAATTTACACAACAGGGAAAGTTAGAGAAGTTTATATCATAACAGCAAACTTAATTTAATTGAAATGGTAAGTAAACAAGTGTCAGATAGGAAGAGTTTAAAGCCCAGTACTAGGAAGAGACTAGTCAAAATAAATGAAAGATGCATATGCATACTATGGCAACTATCCTGCAGCCTGATCTGTATTGGCAAACGCTTGCACCCATATGGAGTCCCACTAAAGTTAACAGGTGCAGAACTTGCACAATGCAGAATCAGGGCTCAGGTTAACATACACTGTGGCTAATAAGATATCTTTTCAAAGAAATAATGGTACACATGAAATATCACAGCAATTCTATTCTCTTGTGAGTTTTGATATAGCATTTTTGGCACTGACATGAATGGCTATTGAAGGACCCAATGCATCATCTCGCTTACAAGTGTTACAGATACAGAGAATCCGAGTGATAAATCTACCCCCTTATTACTAATTTGAGATTACCCTGTTAATCTCCTTGAGCTGGAATGAGCTAAAAATGTATTTATCTTTATTTCTCCAAGTGATCAGATGTCAGGCTTGTCTACATTGGCAAGTTTCTGCCCCAGTAAAGCAGCTGTTTGTCCTCAGACTGCAGACATGTACACACTGCCAAGCCACTTTGTGCACAGAAACTCCTCTGCTGCTGTGCTGCAAAAAACCCACCTCAACGAGAGTCGTAAGGCTATTTGCGCAGAGGCTCCAGTACTCTATTGCTAATTTCCCCCTTCCCCTGCCTCAGGACTGGTTGCTCCATACCACTGTCAGAACTTACAAAACAGCATGAAGACACGTTCTTTGCCCCCCGAAAACACACTGTCTCTCTTCCCCTCCCCACCTCGTACACAAACACACACACACTCTACTCCTACCCCCACTTCAGTTGAAAAGCAGCTGGCAATGTAGTAGGATGCCCATGGAATCTAATCATACCCATGCACAAAAATCTCCCTGCCAGTACAACTAACACCACCTTATTAATACTGAAAAAATGTTGAAAATCACATTTGCTTGTCTTCATTTATGCTGTGCTTTTACTTTTCTAATTGTGGGTTATCGTCTAGTCTCAAACAGTAAGATTCCATTAATATCTCCATTTGACCATCCATATGGAAATCCCAGGATGCATTTTCATGTTTCATAGGAACTGACTCTTGAGCTACCTCTAGAAAGGAGGAATGGGACTATTCTTTTTCCACAAAAAGAGTCTTCAAGGATACAAACTTGATAGCACAAAATTTTTTAAAAAGGTAGTTACATGATTTTCTTTGTATGTGTCCATTGTTAGTCATAGTAAAGAGGACAGCAGTATAAAATGGTTGATTTTCTTACCTTAAAAAGTGACATAATATTATTTGTAGTAATATTTATCTACTGTAACAAGTGTGCCTGGCACTGTGAAACAAGGGTGCTGTTGCAGGGAGCTCACAATTAAATTGTTTCCCCTGAAACAAAACTTACACAACAGGTTCAGGCTGTACATTGTAAGGATCAGGAATCTCTCTTGGTTTCATAAGAATCTACTGAAAGTAGATTAAGTGATGTCTTAGTGTACCCGCTGTGACAGGCCTCTGTTTGAGATTGCAGAATCCAGCCAATACACGTTGTCAGTTCTCAAAGATACAATGGGGACTGCAGATATCATTTGAAAACAGGAACAGTTAAACAGTATTTCACAGCACAGTGCTATACAGTTCTCTAGGGGGTTAGACAATTTGCCAGGGAGACCCCACTGATTGCACAATGATTACTTCAGTCACTGGATATATAGAGTAGTGACAGTCTAAACTGTAGAGCAGCATGGCTTGAAGGATTTAATCTTAATACAAAGAAAGGAGATGAGGGTGAGAATAGCATTCAACTGAATGAACACATTTGGGTAAAAATTGTTTGCTATTTTTACTGGGCCACAATTTATTTTCCAGTAAAAATAATAAATACATTCATGTCTTGGCAATGACCAACATATTGTTTTTGTTTTGTTTACATTTAAATAGCACAGAAGTCCTAAAACTATAGAAAGAAACATAAACACTGTATGCACCTGAATAATTGTATATATTACTGTGAGTTGTAAGGCCCCAGTAAAAGTAATATGTGATTGTATGTTTCAGAGATCTGAGGTTAGAGGATAATATATTGATAACTCGTAAAACATGATACCCTTTCTGCCTCTTGAGAACCTTCACAGAAGGCTGTTGTTATTATCCAGCCAAGCAGGCCACACCATCATTTGTCTTGTTTTCTAAGTGCATGTCTGAATTGTTTGCCAAATAGTAGTTTTGTTTTGTTTTGTTTTTTTTGCCAGAGGTTTATTCAATGACAGGAACAGGTCTAAAACAGAGCTTATAGATATTGTGAACCGGACCCCTCGGCCGGGTCCATTCTGGGGGGGCAGTAAATCAGACCCCCACATCTGCACTTCACTCCTAGTCCCCAACCAGCTCCATACTAACAACCCCTTCCAGCCCCTCCTTTCTGCTCAGTTCCTTTCCTGGGGAAGTAGGTCACCTGACCTCTTTGTCTCCAACACTTTCAGCTGGCACCTTTGCAGAGAAGGGGCCCAGGCCATCAGTTGCTAGGAGTTGTCTGGCATTCTCCTAACATTGCTGTGAGAACTATGGTTGGAGTGTCCCCATTGAGGGTGTTAAGTAGCATATGACAATCACATGTGGCAGTGTGGATTTGCATCAGGATTTACTTTGAGCATGTGTTACTTTCATTAGCCTCAGCCTTTCAGAACCTAATGGATAAAGTCTGGGTATTGCCATTACTGTATATCAAATGCAGCTTGAAAATAAAAACAAGGCTAAAAAGAAAAATGAGCACACTCTTAAAGTTTCTTGTAACAGAAAATCATAAAATATCAATTTTTTATACTCGTCTTATTTGAGGTCATAAGTTTCTTCAATGCAATTGGTAACAAACATAGTGGGCGGAGTTTTGTTATTCTGTATGACATATCACATGCATGGCAATGATGTTTTTGTGTGTTTACAGTCTATTGAATTATTTTCATGAAGAGTTTACAGAAAGCAGATAGAAACAAGTATCATGAGGCACATAGCTTATTTTAAGGCACTATAAAATAAATAACACTAACAAAAACCACATGGAGTCCTGCTCATGTGTCAAGTGCTGTTGGGTGTATTGTGCAACTCTTTCCTTGTGAAGTGTTATAATTTACACTGCTGGAGAGTGCTAGAAAAGAACAATTATCTATAGTTTATCTGCATACAGAGATGGACCTCAACTACCCTAAAATTTATGATGCTGTGGATCTTCATCTTGATCTGAGCTTTTTCTCTGACCCATCTTTACTTCAGTGAGGTACTTAGTAGTCTGGACAGAGGCTCACCTTTCATATATGTGCTAGCTGTGGGACTAAATTCTGGCTTGTCCTCTGTAGATCAGATAGGAAAAGAAGAACAGTAGCCTATGACAATGTTCCCTGAGCCATGCTGCCTTTGTTTGGTCAATCCAGAGAGATTGACTCTGGGTGGTGGAGGGCAACTTCCTCAGCAACCCTTCTGATGGCAGGCCCATTGGCTGGCATCTTGCAAATGCTTCCAGGTACTAGCACATTCTTAGAGTAGACCAGAGTGTGGTCAGAGGTTCTGCCACACAAGTTATCCAGGGCCCTGGCCTAGCACTCAGTAATAACAGCATTTTAGCTCTGATACAGAGTTTTCACTTGTAGATCTCTGTGCACTTTATGTAGAAGGGTCATTGTCATTATCTTTATTTTACATGTGTGAAATGAGGCAAAAAGAAGAGAAGTGACTTGCCCCAAGTCACAAAGCAGGTCTATGTAGCCGAAATGAGAAGACAACCCAGATATTTGACTCTGTCTGGTTGCATCTCTGTAAGAACACATTGGCTCTGGGCAGCAGTTTGCATGTCTCCATGCAGTTGCATTGGTGGTGAGTGAAAAGATGCTTCCTCTGTTCTCTTTTGTTCTAGTGCTCCTGGAGATGTGGCAGAATTTAGCTCATAGAAAAAATGTAAATCCACAATTAATGATATAGTGATCTTGTTAAAAAAATTTATTACTTATACATTTCAGCAAATGTGTTGAGTCTTGAATGGCTATGTGGAAATTTTCTAGCACCTTTGAGGCAAATTTTTCTCTTGTAGCTTTAGGATCAGGTGCTTTCTTGGTTACTCTGGCAAGCAATGCTTACTGGATGGATGCCATTATGCACATGAGCCAAAGTCACAAACCTAAAAGCTTTGGTTTGTCAGCTGTTTTCAAAATGTGCATTATTCAATCCAGTATGGACTTATCATGCCAGTGTCTAACACCACAGGCAATATAGTTAGGAAAAGGATAGCTATATGTGATGTATGGTTTAAAATTTGATCGCTTTTTGGGCTGGTAACTTATTAAATAACCTAAGCCATTAATTTTGTTGGGTGACTAGCCAATCAGATAATGAAAAATAATTTGAAAATGGAAAAAGGAAGCTAATTCTTGCTGCCAGAATGATCAAAACATATAACCATACATGTTATTACATTGATGTATATGGTTTGGCAAGTATTCTCAGAGTCACAACTTTTTAATGAGAAGGCCTGAGGTCCACAGCAAAAGTATGTCTGCTCTGGGACACTTAAAGATGCATGAACAAATATCTGGCTTGTTTCTGCCATCACAGTATTTCACTTGGAGATGTAAATGTGCTATAGGAGCACATTTTTGAACATGGGCCATGTGTACCTTTCTTTAGCAATGTGACCATATTTGGCTAACTAAATTACATGACATGCTCTCAGCTCTGGGTCACATACACAGCAGAATCAACCCCCATTTCCTGGAAAACAGTAATATTTCAAAAGTTTCTTATCCTATAAAAACATAAAATACTCTTATTTCACTCTATCAAGGACAGCACAATTATCTTTATGTATAACTAGCAAGACTGTCGAGAATTAGTTTTTTAATGAATTTATTTTTATATTTTATTCATTATAAACTTCTGGTTAATCTTGTAGTACTCTAGTATTTTGTTCCGGGACAAGTAAATGGACCTTTCATTATTCAAATCAAGAACTAAGGAATAGTGAACTGCACTCACAGGAAATAACATACTCTTGGGTTCTTCCTTTTTAAAACTAGGTGAAGAATAGTGCCCTGGGCACTGACCCATTATGTCAGCAATTCACCAGCCCTTTGTTTTTCAAATTCTATCATCAGCAATTGGATATACAAATGATAACTGGAGGCATATAGAATTTGTGTACAGAAACCCAAACCAGACAAATTTGTCTGGTTTGGGCTTTGAATGACAAACCAACTAAAACTGAGGTCAAGTTGACAAAAGTTCACCAGCTTTTTTGGCAAGCCTAGTCCAGGTTTCAGGAGGCTAGGTAAGGTATTTCTAATATATTCATTACTGTACTATCTAGGTGCCACCTATTAGGAGCACAATACCTCTGTGTAACCCCATGAAATGGAGTATCCCAAACAGTTGTCTTGTACAATAGTGCAATGCTGTTGCAACAAGTGCAGCTCTACATTTCTGGTCAGAGGTTTGGGGAACAGAGAATGACTTATTGGGATTCTGAGGTATATTTTGGAGGAGTAGCAGCCTATCCACAATTTGAATAATCTGAAGTAGCAAGGGTAATTTGGAATGATGGAGGAAAGCTCACTCACCTGGTCGAATAGGGAGACAGGCAGCTGGACACTCTGGGATCCCTCAAGAAGCTTATTTAAGAGGAAGTTTCCCTTATGATAAACCAGGCCAGCAACCCATACAAGAAGTCTCCCTCTTCTGAGACCAATTCTGGAGTTAAAATAGAGGCAACTACAGAGAAATAAATGTACAATGGGGTTGCGAGGGGAGGAGGGCAAGGCTTCAGGGAAAAGCAGCCATGTACTATCTTCAAATTACTCAATAAATTATTGACAAAAAGTCAACTTAAAAAGAGTCTTACTCCAGAATGCTGCTTTATACATTACCCATTGTTCAAGCAAAGGCTGAGTAAATACATGCGCCTTGCACCATTGTCAAGAAATGTAAGTTCAGTCATTAACACATTTCCTCCACAGAGAATACTTTGCCTCCAATCCCAGACATTTCAATCAAGGGACTTTTAGCAAAAGTGCCCCATCTGATTTCAACTATATTGTGACTAATACATAGAGAAAGAAGCAGCCTCTGAGGCACATGGGGCTTCATGCTCTGTACTGGTCCTGGAGTGGTATTCAAGGTCAGTGCAAGGTCAAGCATTTAGGAACAAAGAATATAGGTCACACTTATAAGATGGAGAATTATATCCTGGCTAAAATGAGTCTGAAAAGGATATAGGGTTCATTGTAGATAACCAATTGAATGTGAACTCCCAGTGCAACGTTGTGGCTAAGAAGGCAAATACAATCCTTGGATGTATAAGGAGGAGAATATAAAATAGGAGTAGGGAAATGGTATTATTTCTGTATATGGTTTTAGTGAGATTACTTCTGGAATATTGTATCCAGTTTTGGTGTCTGTGCTTCAAAGAGGGTACTGAAAAGTTCAAGAGAATTCAGTAAAGAAACTCATGAATTATTAGAAATCTAGAAAACAAACTTTACAGTGAGAAATTAAAGGCTTTAAATCTATCTGTATTATCCAAGAGACTCTTAGGAGCTGACTTGATCACAGTTTATAAAAGTATATATATGGGGGAGAAACTTCTGACAGTAGATAGCTCTTTAATCTAGCAGGAAAAGTCATAATGAGACCCAGTGTTTCGAAGCTAAAGGTAGACTAAGGGCATGGCTACACTAGACAGTTTACACACTGTAAACTCTTTAATGTAGCCTCTGTAAGCCAACAGGAGAGAGCTCTGCCTTCAGCTTAACTACTCCAGCCCTCATGAGCGGCAGAAGCTATGTCAGCGGGAGAAGCTCTTCCACTAACATAGCACTGTTCACACTGGCTCTTATGTCAGTGTCATTTGTGATTTATTCAGCCCCTGAGTGACACAAATTATGCTGACATAAGCTGCAGTGCAGACACAGCCTAGGTCACAAATTTTTAAGTGTGCATAATCAGTCATTGGAACAGCATACCTATGTATATGGTGGATTCTTCATCACTGGAAATATTTGTTAATATTGGAGATTTTTTTTAAATATGTGCAATAGCTCATAACAGCTATGGATTTGATGCAGGAATTTATTAGATAAGATACTTTGGCCTGTGATATGCAGGAGATCAGACTAATTGATCACAATGGTACCTTCTGACCTTAAAAATCTGACTCTGTTGATTTGTCTTAGTTTGACAAATTCCACAAATGGATGCAGAAAGATTTACAGGCTACATTGCACAGTTGAGCAATAGAAGGGCTTATAGACTTCTTGCCAAAGTTTAAGTACCCTCAATTCTTAGATAAATGTAAAGTTCCCTTTTAGCACCTTATCTTCGAAGATGTTGAGTGAGCTCCCATTGAACTTAGTCAAAGTTGTGAGACCTGAAGCCTAAATATCCTGAAGGACTGAGTCAGATATTTAGCTGACATATAACTACAATTCTGAGTTACTTTTAGCAAGTATATAGATGTGCTGAGCAGCAAAAATACACCAATGGAAACATCTTTATTGGGAACTATAAGAGGGGATTCCTTATTAAGTCTGGTGGGGATGACCTGAATGATATTAGTAAGCTGAAAAGAGTACATTTTGTTTTTCCTCATAACTGAATTTGTCTCCATCAATTCAGAAACTGTCATTTACAATTTTTCTGAAATGTATCTGAAAATACCCTAAGCAATTAATTTTTTTTTATTGGACAAAGTAGGGTTTGTTAGAACTATCTTTCTTATCTTACTTTAGGATAAAATTTAGCCCTGGTGTAAACAAGCTAACTGGAGTTTCACTGGAGCAATAAAAGTTGCTTCTGCTTATGTCCTGCTGAATTTGGTTCAGCAGATATAGACACAAGTAAGATTTCAACAGTATTGCTTCTGTGTGCTTTCCTGCAGCAGAATTGTCTGTATTATGTGTGGTTCTAAAAATTTATGCCAGGACTTTCAGTTCCCAAAAATCTGAAGTGCAGACCTCCTCAGCCAGTCCAATAGATCTTGAAACATGAAAAATTATTTTATCATTTGTCATCTGATACCTTTCTTCTTGAGAGGTTAGAAGCGATTTCAATATCTTTGTGGAGGCTCAGGATCTCTTGATTATATCATTTTTTTTCCCACCCCATCTTGCACTACCAAACAAACAGAGTGGCTGAACCTTTTGAAAACCTCATCCTTAATGTGCAAAAATAGTTTCCTTTTCTGCTATCTTTTCCTTTTGACATAATTACTCTTTTTTGTTAGGGATTAATTTTCCAACTCTTCTGATAATGACAAAGGAAAAAAATCCTTATTTCCACTCTCCAAAAACCTGTTATCCATCGGTGTTCTTTCAAAGATTAGAGAAGTGTAAATAACATTACAACTTCCATAGAACTGCAGTAACAACATGGCAACAGCATTTCCAGATGTGTTAACATGCCAGCTCGCCTGAGACTTATGTAGAGTAAGTAACAAACACTGTGTCCAAATAGGGTTTGCCTTGCAAAAGATGTGTTTGAAACATGATATGATAAAAGCAAAGGACTAGGAGTCAAGGGACTTCCAGGGGAAATCTTCCCCTTTTTGCCAGCATGCCACCTCCCCTGCCTTCTACACATATACATTTCTGATTCTTGTACCCCCTTTTCTGCCTCTCAACAAATATTTACTGATTCTCATCCACCATGATCATACCACTGGCCTGAGTATTAGTGTTACCCGGGGTTCTTTCAACCCAAAGCTCTTCATAACTTTTACTCTGTGTGAGGTGGTATCAGGAAATAAATCAGGGGAGACACAGCCATACAACCTATAGATGGCTGGCACAAACGGGACAACATGAGTCCTTTCACTTAAAGCTAAACTTTACTTAGTCTCAAGCACTTACACACATCCACAACAGATAGTAAAACATCCCCAACCCTTGATAATTAGCAAAGCTGAGTATGGCTCTCAAGTGACATAGTGGCAGGCTTCTGGTGGCCAAATCTTCCATTTGCCAGTGGGGACTGCAAGGTGTATCCAGAGGAAGAGTCCAAAAAGAGTCCAACTATCTCAAACTTCCTCCCTTATTTATACATTAGTAATAGAATGACACGTCCCTTAAAGAAACCTTAAGTAAGCAGTTTCAATGGTCAAGAGGTTCCTTCTGATTATTGATTAACCAGGTGTGGGTACCAAAATCTTCCCCGCATATTAGGGGAGGGGCAGGGAGGTGTTAGTGAGAGAAGGTTTGGCATACATACCAAATTAGAAAGGATATATTTTATATACATTTTTGCAAACACTTAAAACTTCTGAATAAAAAGAAAAAAAATTTTTAGTTTTTCAAGATTTCTTCACCCTTTTAAAAATGTTTACCTTTGGAAAAGTAAGAGAAATTGTTACTTTCTATCATGTTTAAATTATTTTGAATGTTTCCCCCGCTTCTCCAGTGGAAACAGGATTTTTGTTCATTTTCGTTTAGAATTTTTTGTCAAAAATATATGTAAAAGGCCTTGAGATCCTTGGCTGGAAGATGCTATAAAAGTGCAAAATATCATTATTTTAAAAATAGATATATACAAGTGTGTGTGTGCATGTGTATGTGTTTTTAAGGAAAAGGAGACACAACTGAAAATAGAGACGAGAAATACAAAAGGCTACTGTGCATAATCTAATACCACGAAAGCAGATTCTGAAATTAGTTTTTATTTTAATCTTTTCTTTTCGTATATATAAAATACCATTTTTATTATGACATAATGTACTTTTTTATTGCAGCCTCAATTTTGAATATTTTCTATATTAATCAAAACTGCAATTTTTGAAAAGTTCTAAACATTCTAAATGTGTGAAACTTCTATATTATTTTGTGTGGAATTCTTCAGACTCATATATAATCTTGCTTGGTGAATGGGAAGATGCAAGATATTAGAACAAACTTTGTTTGGTCAACGAAGTCTAAGTTATTAATCTAGAAGATATTTCAGCCTTTTTGATCTAACAGCACTTTTTGTATGGTAGGAGGCAGTTGACCTAGGTGAATAAAGAATTGCTGTATCATCTGCTTAGAGTAGTAAATTTGATTTTGAGCACACTTTCAGTATGTCATTAATATACCATGGGGCGGGGGAAAGTGGTCCAAGGACTGACCTAAAGGATACACCAATTTCAACTGAATTAATCTCCTACTGAGTTCCCCAAATGGAAATTTCCTTGGAGTCCACTTTTAAAAAATGGAACCATTGGATTTCATTATCAGATATTAGTACAGAGAATGAAGCAGAGTTGTCAGTGTTAGTTTTATAGATAGTAATGCACCTAGGACATACCAGCATAATCCATTTTAATAATTTTTCACACTGAATTATAAGTATAGTGACATTTTCTACAGTCAGGTCAGACACATGTAGGTAAGGATATAGCTATAAAACAGGCATTTGCAATACTATAATAATATTTTGCGAATGCAATGTTATCGTGGGGTTTCATTCTAAAATCAGGTTATGTAAAAGTTTAGGCAAGCATGTTTAAGCAAATTATAGACATCAGAATCCAACTCTATTTACCATACAAGTTGTGCAAGATAAAATTGCTACCCTAGAACAATATAAGATATTAATTTTTAGGAGGGCAGCAAACTAGAATTGGTAAGGTAATCTTTACTAAAAATGTGATAACTAGAGCTGTTTGGGTATTGTTTTACTTATACATTTTTTTTCATGTGGAAAACTCTGATTTGTTGAAAAGAAACCTGTTCATAAGAGAGGATCAGTTTCAACAAATTTCCTATTTTAAAAATATTTTGAAAAAAGTTTCAAAATTATTGAAATGAGATGTTTTGAAATTTTTGTAAATGAAACATTTGTTTTTCAGGTCAAATTGACTTTTCCTTATACAATTTATGTTAATTTATAGTTAAAAAGGTTTAAAAAGTCAAAATAAAAATGAAACATTTTCATGATATTTAGACAAAACATTTTTATTGACCTGATCCAAAACTTTTTTCAGATTTTCAGTTTGCAAAAAATTGTTCATGATTTTGACATTGTCATGATTCATTTCCTGCTCAGCTCTTCTGATAACCAAAGACCTAAAAACCTTGAAACAAAGCAAAATGCTTTTGCTGTCTGCCAGTTTTTATTTATTTATTTATTTTTTCTCTGCCAGTATGACATCTCTCTCTACTGGCCTCTGAGGTAGTGCAAAAATGTTGATATACTGTCAAGATGAAATGTGTGGGCCGACACGTGGAAGAGCAGTACTTTTCACATGTTGATCAATGAAGCACAATGGAATGCTAATATAGTGTAATCCACAGAATGATTGCTGTGTTGGTGGCGTGCAACATGAGCGTCATCTCTCAGAATCGCACATGATGGTTCATATTATTACAAGCTATCATTCCCATTCAGAAGTTATGATAATTCACAGTGGGATTTGATAATGCACTGTGTTATTAGGTAATAATAACTGGCTTGTCACTACTTTGATGTGCACCTCACATCAAGAAGTCATAAACCACCAAACTTCCCAGTCTGGAGGAAAAGTAGCAAAACAAGCAGGAGATGAAAACAGTCAGAAAAGCTATAAGCCAAGATAAAAATGTGAAGCCAGAGGGCAGAACTTCTTGCTTTAGAAAAAATAGGAAAGGAAGATAAATCTATTTTTATAGGAGACTGTAAGGATTAAGGGTCTGGTAACAAATTTACTGAAGGGACCAAACAATAGGGAACTGGATTAAGAATCTCACATTGGTCCTATGTGAGGGACCAATACAAAATGAGCTGACTTTGCCTCCATCCTGTTTGGGAAGTGGAAAATGTCCTTGTATTGTAGTTTAAGAAGCATTTTTGGTTTCTGTAGATTACTTCAAGATGTTAGTGCTTTTCTGAGTTTCTCCTGTTTTGTTTAGTTCTCCATTTCCCATATTGTTTCTTTAGATTGTAACTTAGCCCAAATTCAGTTGATTGAAAAAATATATGGTAAATGGGATCAGTTGATGGGATGTGAATAAGGACCCTATTTATAAATTGTTATTAGGGATGAATTAATCTCACAAAGTTTTTGTTTCAGTTCTGATAAACATCCAAGACACCATCTGAAGTTTTTTTGTTTGTTTGTTTATTTCAATGATTTTGGAAGTTGGGCTGGAAATCTCATTAAACCAGTACTTTGTGGTTTTGACTTGGCTGGAAATTCCATGAGGAAAATTTCTTCTAGTACTTCCTTGCTATCACATTCAGCTGAAACTCAGATGTTCAGGAGAAGACTATCTAATGTTATCTAGATTAAATCCTATATTTGGACATGAAAAAGATTCACTTTTGGTTTTAGTTTTGCATTACTTTTTTTTTCTTCACTATTAGTGACTCAAATGGTATAATACAACCTTATTGATAATGATCACTTTATAAATTAATCTGCAAATTTACCCAAAAAGATATTGGAACAAATTGAAAAATTAAACAGCAATAAGCCACCAAGACCAGATGGTGTCTTTCACCTGAGAGTTGTGAAGGAACTCAAATATGACATTGCAGAACTACTAACTGTGGTATGTAAACTGTCACTTGAATCAGCTTCTGTACCAGATGACCGGAGGATAGCTAATGTGAGGTCAAAAGAGACTTCAGAGGTGATCCTGACAAGTAAAGGCTATTAAGCCTAATTTCAGTACCAGGCAAACTATTTGAAACTATAGTGAAGAACAGAATTATCAGACACATAGATGAACATGATTTATTGGGAAGAGTCAACATGGCTTTTGTAAAGGGAAACCATGCCTTACCAATCTATTAAAGACTTTTGAGGGGGTCGCCAAACATGTGGACCAGGGTGATCCAGTCAATTATAGTATACTTGGTTTCAGAAAGCCTTTGACAAGGTTCCTCACGAAAGGCTCTCAAGCAAAGTAAGCAGACATGGGATAAGAGGAATGTTCCTCTAATGGATCAGTAACTGGTTAAAAGACAGGAAACAAAAGGTAGGAATAAATGGTCAATTTTCAGACTGGAGAGCAGCAAATAGCAGGGTCCCCATAGGATCTGTAAGGAATCGGTGCTGTTCAACATATTCACAAGTGATCTGGGAAAAAAGGCTAAACAGTGAGGTGGCAAAGTTTGCAGATGAAATTGCTCAAGATAGTTAAGTCGAAAACACATAGAGAGTTACAAAGGAATTTCACAAAACTGGGTGATTGGGCAACAAAATGGCAGATGAAATTCATTGTTGACGAATGCAAAGTAATGCATACTGGAAAACATGATCTCAACTAAATTAACAAAATGAAGGAGTCTAAATAAGCTGTTACTACTCAAGAAGGATCATTGTGGATAATTATCTGAAAATATCAACTCAATGTGCACTGGCAATCAAAACAGCAAACAATGTTAAGAACAATTAGAAAAGGGATAAATAATAAAACAGTAAATATAATAATGCCTCCAATATAAATCCATGGTATGCCCATACTTTGAGTACTGCATACAATTCTGGTCGCCCTATCTCAAAAAAAGATATATTAGAAATAGAAAAGGTACAGAGAAAAGCAAAAAATGATTAGGGATATGGAACAACTTCCATATTCAACTTGGAAAAGAGATGACTAAGGAGGGATAAAATCAAGGTTTATCAAATCATGGATGGAGGAAGTGAATAAAGAAGTGTTATTTACCTCTTCACATAACACAAGAACTGGGGTCACCCAATGACAACATTAGGCATCAGGTTTTAAACAAACAAAAGGATGTGCTTCTTCAAACAATGCACAGTCAGTCAATGGAATGCTGTGCCTGGGATTTTGTGAAGGCCAAAACTATAGCATGAGTTCAAGGAGGATAGATCCGTCGGTGGCTATTAGCCAAGATGGTCAGAGATGCAACCCCATGCTCTGGGTATCCCTAAAGCCTCTGATGTCCAGCTGCTGGAACTGGACGACAGGGGATGGATCATGCGATAATTGTCTTGTCCTGTTCGGTCTCTCTGAAGCATCTGGCATTAGCCGCTGTCAGAAGACAGGATACTGAGCTAGATGGACCACTGGTCTGATCCAGTATAGCCATTCTTATGTTCTGAAAAAGTACATAACACATGTTATGAGCATGTTTAAACTCAGTGGGCCAAATTATGATCTCATTTGCGCTGGTGCAAATCTAGAGTAGCTTAATTGACTTCAGTGGACTTAGTCCACATTTATATCAGTATAAATTAGATCAGAACTTATGCACTGATTTCACTTCCTAGCAAGCATGCATAACTCTGTTCTGCATGGATAAGCCCCTGTGCCCAGATGGAGTCCCACTGATTCAATGGGTGCAGACATTTGCCTACTCAGAGCAGCTAGCAGTTCTGGGATCTCTGTCAGTAAAGAAGGAAATTCTCAAGAAGCACAAAAATAGAAAGGTAAGGGACATTGCTTGCTGATTCATAAATGTGAATATGAAAAAATACATGGTATGTAATACAACTAGCTGTAAAAGTATGGATGTAATGTAAATATTCAGTATTGAAGTCCTCATTAGAAACACTGTCAGTACATGGAAGAAAAAAGACCCACTTACCAGACAATTTATAAACATGCATTTTAAAATTATTAGGGAAAGATGAAAATACATCAGACATTTTTGTTTAGGGAGAGTTTAATTTTTTGCTTTGCCCCAAGCAAAGGAGGCCAGAATAAAGGTAACAATGAAGCAGCATAGGCTTGAGCCTGCTGACTGATAGCCAGCATACACTGCACTATTTTGAAAAGTCAGCTACTGTGCTTGCAATTTTACAGTAGCTGATTTCATAAGGTACCAGCTGCATATAAGGATGAATCGAGCCAGTTTTGAGAAACGTTTCCTAGCTATTCCTATCCTGCAAATGAACCCACACCCTATTCATTTAACCATTCCTCCTTTTACATGAATGTGATATAAAGCAAGCTCACACACATTGCTGTGCATATTCCTGTTCACACTCTAAGACCAGCCATGAATATCAGCTCTCCCCAGTATATACTTAAATCACTCCTACACTTCATAAGAATTACATACAAGTGAATGAACATTTTTCAAAATACACTTCCAGTCCTCCTTTGCCCTTTTGATTGGTGGGGGGTATCTGTGGGGAACCATCCTGAAACTCATATATCTCTCCCCAAAACAATGAAAGTACTGTTAACTTTAACCGACAAACTCCCTTACGCTTGGTGCCTTCCCGAACTAATCAAAGCAGAAAGTTGTATGGGGCAAGGCAAAGTGAAAAGGTGAGAGTAAAAGTGCTGCCAGATGGAACTGAGCCACTGGTTATCATTTGTCACTATTTGTAAGATGAAAATCACTTTCTCATTCTTCACCACTTCCTCCATCTGTTCATGAAATATTGTCAGACTTACTGTAAGAGGAAAGGAGGATGTTGAAGCTTAAACCTGGGGTGGTGTGCGGATTTGTTGATTTACCCATTGTTCTCAAATATAGGGCTAATTCTGACACTGTAGCAGTGCTATTGCTTCATCTTTCTAATTAGGGCCTATGATTTTCAGAGATTCCAATTTAATGTACTTCAGTTCAAAATATAAATTGCATATCCTGGGTAAACTAGGGTAATAAAATGTAAACAATACCAAATATTCAGGGTAGAAAGTATTTCAGTTTTAGTTTCTGTTCTGTCACTTCTGAACAGATTCTTATCTTAGTTACCCTGTTGAAGCCAATGGAGTTATTCTGGATTTACACCAGCATAAATGAGGTCAGAATCTAGTACACTGATTATGAAGTTGTTCCTTCTGGGGTTATCACTGGGTTTTTTTCTTTCTTCTATTGATGCATTTTCTGTCCCTTTCTGTAGGGATTCTTGCTTTCCTGTAGCCTTATTCCCACTGTTACCAAGTTTGATATACCTCATTAGTGCTGTTTCCTCAAATGACCACCACCTTTTCCCCCCATTAACCCCAGCTGAAGATGTGTCAGGTAAATTTAGCCAGCATAGATTATGAAGCTTACCTGTCATATGATCACCGAAAAAACAAGATGAGGTAAGTGGAGAGCCAAATTCTATACGAGAGGTAGTCTGAGTGCTTTGCAATTGCAGCCCCACAGGAAGTCCCTTGCAATACATGGAGAAGTCCATACTTGAAAGGAAATAAAGCAATCTCCTTAATAGACCTGGCTGAAAAAAGGCACTCAGATACCATGGTGATGGGAGCCATATAAGAATGTACACATATAGAAGGAAGACACCTTGGGCTACAGCTGCTATCTAGCACCTGAAAGCACAGGTTATCTATCAGGATCTTACTAGCAACATGATTTTTGTCTTTTCCTGTTAAAGATTTTGCAATGGGCTTGTTCTAAAATAAATATGAAGAGTGCCTAATCAGTATCATAAACAATTCACTTTTTAAAGACACAGATCTGAAGTATTCAGCCAAGTCACAGAAGACAATTTTTTTTTGTTTTTTTCTCTGTTGCTACATTGAAAATTGATCACTCTTCACATAATCATCTTGAATTTGGGTTTCAGGGTCAATGTCATATGTGAACATGAGTACCTATGAAAGAACCAAGATAGACACTTAGTGCCTATAAGTAATTTAGTGAAGCTGCTCCTCAAGCTGTAATACAAGATGCTAGATGTCTCATTTTCAATATTGAATTTTGCATCTTAATCTAGTCAAATAATATTGCTGCTAACCAATGATAGCAGGACAATTTAAAACTGTCAGTGCAAAAGAGTCAGGGTACTGGAACAACAGAAACCTTATTCAAAGCATGCTTTTAAAGTAAAGTAAAACCATGAAAAACAGAATATGCCCTTTAAAAATACAAGTAATCTTCACACTTTTTGATAATCACTTTTTAATTACAATTGTAGATAATCTGCCAAATATGCCAATGATTTCCCATTTTCCTTTGATCTCTATATAGCTTTAGAAAGGTGGATTAATCTGAGACTTAAGTATTAGGTCTTGGATTTCTAACTGCTCGTATGGAAAAGAAATTATACATGCACACACACACACTTTATATACACATACAGAGAGAGAGAGAAAATGTATCATGGTGTGATGAGTTTTTAAAGTTTTATCCATATTAGTTTGGAAACACTTTTCATTATGGGTAAATCCCAAAGAAGTATTGATAAAACCTTTCTATCTCACCACTTATATTTTATGTATGTGTCACATATGTTATAGAAAAATATTTTGAAAATGTTTTTAAAATATTTTGGGCATTATTTTCTCTCTGTTTATGAAGCTATGGTTCCATCTCTATGGGACTGATTAATCAGAGGGTACTTGGAGGTACTACTGCATGCTTCTTGTTAAAAGAACCATTTTTTCATATCTGTAAAGGGCAACCTCAGCTTTCATCACACACGCACATGCAAATTTACTTTTCTCTGGTTTGTTGCTTTGTGGAGATGAAATTGAAACCATAAGCCAAAGTCAACCAATTATAAAGTTGGAAAGGGACATGCAACTAGGTTCCACTTTTGTACCAGGTGGCTTATTGAGGAGGTGAAACTGTGTGTATTTGGTGGTTGTGGTAATAGAATCTTGTTTTGCTATGGCAACTGAGTTAGATTATTAGGGGATAGCCCAGCCAGTTTTGGCTGGCTGTTGGTTAGTTCTGGTGTGGCAATAAATGGCTGCTTCAAGGTTTACAGCTCTCTGTGTCACCAGTGATTCTTCCTAAAACTGTTGCCCCCAAGGATATAACAGAAACCTCAAGATTTTCCCCACAACAGACTTGTATATAAAATGAGCCAGTTACATGTGGAATGTTAAATTTCAAGTGAAATTCCAAAGAATACCCTCACTGAACCTCCCCACAGTCATTGGGCTGTCACTGTGCATAGTGTCCGGATAATCTAGCCAAAAAATGGTTTCACTTGATGGTAGCAGCAGGATCTCTAATATGCATGGGGAGATGCACCACATAGTCTTGATAATGAAACCCCTATTATTTCATTGCTTACCATTCCAGCAACACTGGAGAAGGATAAAAGGTCAAGATGTTGCTGAACTAAGTGGGTGCCCTGCAGCCACTGCAGCTCACCACTCTCTTCCCACCAGAATCTGTCTGCTTAACTTCACCTCAGAGTCAGAAGAACCTGTAATAGGAGGGAGGCTGTAGTGTTGTTCTCTCAGGTATCAGCCAGGGCAAAGTCCCAGAAACTAGCCAATGGAGATCAACTGCTCCATCATCCACAGCTGCTAAAGGACGGATGGAACATGTAGGAGGAAGATCCTCATTAAAGTGTTGAAAGAACAAATTGCTATATGGGACTTGGAGGGAGCCACAAAACACTCTGAAATATAAAATAACATAGACGTTTGTGTGCATGTGTGTGTACACATGTTCATCTATGCACACACCTAAAGTCAAGAATATTTTAATGAAAATATTCATTGATTATCTGATTTTAATGATGGGCAAGGAATGTATTCTGAGGTTTGGCCATCACACTCTTTTGTGGTCTTAATGTCTTGGTATGCCAGATATTATGCAGCCAGTCAAGAACATCATAAGCTCTTGATTGCATTCATTTCTCAAATTAATCAGATGAAGGTTGAGTTTCAACTTTATTATCCTGGTTGTCAGATAAAATTTGGCAGCAAAATCTATTGCCTTTAGAGTCCTAAGTAGCTGAAAGTGATTTTAAATGATCAAACTTGTGCTTTGGGTGGCATGCCCAATATCACGCAATATGTGCTATATTTCACTAGGACGGTGGTGAAGCACTGGAATGGGTTACCTAGGGAGGTGGTGGAATCTCCATCTTTAAAAACCTCTAAGGTCAGGCTTGACAAAGCCCTGGCTGGGATGATTTAGTTGGTGTTGGTCCTGCTTTGAGCAGGGGGTTGGACTAGATGACCTCCTGAGGTCTCTTCCAACCCTAATCTTCTAGGATTCTATGAAAACAGGAACTTGTTAGTGCTGCTTCCACTGATCTTTTGAAGATATGCAAGTACCTGAGGGATGGTTTAACATTTAACATTGGTTTGTGGATATAATCATTGGATTCTAATTAAAGTTTAGGTCACTGAAAATATTGTCCCCTAATCCTCAGTTTCAGCCTAGCTGCAGCTGGTGCAAGTGACTGTTCCATCTTCATCATCCCCTGATTCCTGGGTCTAGTGGAGTTATTGCTTTTCCTTATGCTGGCTAGTAAGTGGGAGGCTTTGAAACCCTCCTTCCTTCAGATGCTCTTCTAACATTCTCCCTCTACTGCAGGGGCTGAAAAGGGAGGGGCCTAGAACTGGCTATGCTGGATTTTCGCTAACTGAAGATTTTTTTCATACTGATAGAAATTTTAACTATCCAGTTAGGACAGCTGTACAGCCCCTTTGTGCCCTTCTGGCAGGTCAAAGGGACTACAGCGTAGGTATCGGCTAGCACATTTTATTTAGTTGATATTATTGTCTAGATTGCCTTTCTACTGGATATTTGTAACTGCCAAAACTTTCTCTCGAGTGGAGAAAGTCACTCTCTGTTTCTATTGCCTGAAGGATGTTTCTCTTAGTATTTCTGATTCGGGGGTGGGAGGGTGTGGATGTGTGATGCATTAGTTATTACTTTGTATATTTAATGACTTGCTATTGTTGCACTGGTAAATCAAAAAATAAGAATAAAGTTATAATATTAAATACATTTTTTCTAGTACTGGAGATATGTATGTGTCTAGCTATGATACATATAATAGTCACCATTACCATAGCATCTGAGCTCCTCAGAATATTGAATGCATTCATCCTCATAATACCCCTTTTGGGCAGGAAAATGCTACTATCTCCATTTTACAGATGGGGAACTGAGGCACATATTGCACGACTCATGCAAAGTCACCCAGGAAATGAATCTGCCACCTGAGATTAAGCCTAGCACCTGAGCCACTGGACCATCCATCTCTGTGTTGTCTCTTGCACAATCCTTTTTCATTTTTTATACTGTTCTGACAGTAGCTTTTATTTCCCGTGTATATTTACTGAAGTAGGGTGGGAGTTTAGAAAGTCACTTAGGTACTTTTGAAAATCCCACCTGTTAATTTTCGTTGTGAAGGGAAATGTGTATCTATAAGGAATTATATATTTTCATCCTTTGGTGTCTGATCTTGCCCCTGACAGTAGATTGGATCTTCCATATAACATCAAATGTCTTGTCTTGTAACTCTATTTTTGTTAAGCCTCTGTCATTCATATCAGGACTATACAGTTCTTAATAGTGAATAAGAAATTGCCAATCAATTCTTATATATTGTACTCAAACTTTAATTTATCCTTTGTACAAGGCTCATGTTAGTTCAACACCCTTAATAAACTATTCAGTAAGCTTGCCACAAACAGACTATCTTTTGGTTGATGAGGCTTAAAGAACCCTATTTACCAAAATAAAATAAACTCTGTTAGCATTTGACTAATTCTGGTGTGACTTCTTTGTAAAATGAGGCCATTTGCTAAATCATCATAATACGCTAAGATATGTTTACACATAATGCATTTTGGCTGGCCACATAGAATTATATGACAAAATTTCTCACCTGTTTTGTCCACGTACAGTATTATATGGGTGTAAATTCTTATGTGGACTTTGTGTACTCCTTCATTCACAACCAGTGTAACATAGTTATTGAACTGACTAATGTGATCATCCAGTACTACAATTCAATGAAGGAAGAATCATGTTCAAAAGACTGCTTAGCATTTTTAACACACAATTTCTGTCAGAGACTATCTGATCTATTATAAATGATCTACTTCTTCTTATTAATAAATCCTGACAGTTCCTTTAAACTAATATGCAACCTCTGCAGCATGCTCAGCTTGTCATTAAACTATCTCAGACCTGAAAGTTTATTGAACATCTTTGCTAAACTTTGGAAGTAAAAACTGTAAAAATTCAGTGGAAAACACAATATCCATATGAAACAGAACTGGCGGGACATCAGCCTGAAAAGTGATAAAACTTAAAATTATGCTGTCAAGTAAATTGGGGGGGGAAAATGCCTCACCTTAAAACGTATGGCAGAAATTATAATTGCATGCATGCAATTGCATGCGCAATTAATATAATGTATCACACAACTGTGGCAAATGCATATTCAAATAATAGGTCAGGCCTCCAGTTAGGCTCAGGTTCTCAGAAAACTGCAAAAAAAAATGTTTTTATTATTATTATTTTTGGCCAATGCAGTCCTGAATATTTGGAATTCTTTCACTATTCTCTGGCTTCAAAATATTTTTGTTTTAAATCTGACATCCTATTGCTGAAAAATTTAAACATAATTACTATTAATTAATTTCTTTACAAAATATTATCATTGTTCTGAATGAGATAGCATAGGGTATGCAACTTAACTGACACACCTTATTTCCAGAGCCAAGCTGACACCAATAATATTATCCACATTCAAATAAAATGTGGAAGTCAGAATCCAAATCTTGCCTGCTTACTCTTCATAAGTAGCAAAGGGAGGGGGTGAAAGAGACATCTTTTTACTAAATGGAAGGTGACAGAGTTTCTTATGGGGTGAATTACAAATTACTGAGAATAAAAAACAAAAATCAGAGATTTCTTTTTTGAAATGGTCTGACAGTATCTATTTAAGGGAAATGTCATTTGATGAGCAGACCAATGGGTAACAGCAGCAGGAGTCTCTGAGGGGGAGGAGGATTGGTCTGATTTAACCTAAGCAAGGTTACAAAATTATATCGTTGCTATGGTGAATCCAGAATTATAAGAGAGAAGAGTTCTCCCAGTTTCTGGAGATAACTTGGATAACTCTTGTTATACTGATGTATTCATGACAATGACAGCTATCCAGTAAAACTGAACTTCCTGTTTGCAGTCTTCATTTTGAACAAGTTCCTCTACTATCTATGGCATTTTCACTCTCACTAACAGAATAAAATATGGTACCAATCCCGAAACTGAATCTGTGCAGGTGCTTATTAGTGTCTGTGTAGAGCTGCTGTCACATCAGCAGCCTCTCTAATGATACATCAAACCACCTCTGAGTTGTTTGCAGGACTGGCGAAGATAAGATTTTATAAATGGTTGTTGCACGGTGAAAGTCTGTTATGAATATGAATGGTTGTATGATACTCCATGTCCATAGTATCATTGACCTCTCTGAGACAGCCAACAGAGAGACCCATTAGTGGCAAATGTGCCAATGTGTTTTTGTGTAGTGGACATCTGTCCATTCAGAATTGGACTAAAACTATGAAAACATTTCACTTACGGCCATTAATTAATACTGACATACAAGTTTAAACTTGTGACCTAGATGTGACAAGCCCTGTTCTGTGAACAAACTTACTGTCTGAACAGGCAGACTGTGGTCTATTAATGATTCTATTGGTCCCTCAAACAAGTGTGTTTTGATTGCATAGAAAGGTCTTGTCTAGTGCTTTAGGGCAACTTACGTAACATATACAATTACTCTAGCTGACTGATTATTCTGTATGTCCATACAGGCCATTGGCAAGGGAGATGGATGGGAACAGTCTCCCTGCCTGGATTGGTGCAAGTGATTGTTGCTCTGGTCAGCGATAAGGGGGAGGGCTGTGTATGTGGATTGACAGGGTCTGGGGAATTTTCAGGTGGTTTGGCAACCTTTCCTAATTTTTTGCTTTTGTTTGGTTATTGATTATGCTGCCTGTAGCCTGCCCTGTGCAGTGACACTGGAATACTGAGCTTCAGCCGTTCCGTTTCTTCAAGGGTCTTTATGAAGTGACCTAGAGGGTTGAGTGACATTGCCAGAAGTGGCAATCTGGCAGCTGGGGAGGGATAGCTCAGTGATTTGAGCATTGGCCTGCTAAACCCAGGGTTGTGAGTTTAATCCCTGAGGGGGCTGTTTAGGGATCTGAGCTGCAGGGGAGAGACAAGGACGCCCTGCTCCAGGGCGGGGAGGACTCTGCAGAGGCAGAGGACGAGCTCTATGAGGTGGTCCTGGCTCGCGAGATCAACCAGACCTACGGCCCCAAGGGCTCGGCCCAGGCCTTTGACTTCATGTTCGACCTGCACAACACCACGGCCAGCATGGGCACCTGCCTCATCGTGGACTCAGGAGAGCCTGCTGCCCATGCACATGTGCCACTACATCCAGATGCACTACACACAGAGCCCCTGTCCTATCTATCTGTACACGTTGCCAGGCGAGGAGACTTACTCCATCAACTCGGTGGCCAAAGTCGGGATAGCGCTGGAGTTGGGGCCACAGCCTCAGCAGGTGGTGAGATCTGACCTGTTCACTCAGATGAGAGACCTCATAGCTTGCGCACTGGACTTCATTGAACTCTTTAAGAAGGGCACAGTGTTCCCTGCCTTTGAGATCGAAGTGTACAAGATCGCCGGGTGCATGGACTATCCCTGCTACCCCGATGGGGAGATCTCAGCCATGGTGCATCCCAAGCTGCAGGATAAGGATTTCCTCCCCTTGAACCCCAGGGACCCAATCTTCCAGACTTTCAGTGGGGAGGAGATCCTGTACGAGGGCAACACCACCATCTACCTGGCCTTCATCAACGAGGCTGCCTACTATGAGAAGAAGGTAGCCTTTGCCAAGATGGAGAAGCACATGTTCTCCATCCCCAGCCTGCAGAGAGAATGAGCATGGGGCCAGGTGGGCCATGGGCTAAGAGGGAATAAACAGATTGAATGGGGGGAAAAAAATTGGTCCTGCTTTGGACTAGATGCCCTCCTGAGGCCCCTTCAAACCCTAATATTCTACGATTCTAAAGCATTGAACTAGTTCAGAATTGGGAGACAGGCTTATGCATCATGATCATTAGGGCATGAGGAAAATAAAGCAAGAAAAAGACTAACATTCAGAAATAGGCCAGGTAGTCACTACAGCTCAAATGTGAACTATGGAGCACTACGTTGAATACTCACAGTGACCTGTTTGTGAACGAAGCAGAGAATAAAAAAGATAATTGAGTAAATTCAAATAGCAAATAAATCTGAGGAAATTTCACCTGCTTATAAACATTTTGTAAACTGAAAAAGAAGGTAAAATCTAGGGCTAGTTAAAGTTTTCCATTGAAAAATGGGGTTTCAACTAAACACATATTTTTGTTATAAGTGTGTGTATGTTCTGCATTTTTTCAAGTTTTTGCTGAAAAAATTTCAGCCAAAAATCAAAACATTTAGATTTTTCGTAGAATACTTTATCAATTAAAAGTACAAATTTTCCATGAAGAACCAAATATTTCTGAGTAGCCTTAGTACATTTATCAAGTGAATTATTCACAAACCTCTCTAGGAAACATTTGTTTTATTTCCTGCTGGCTTCATTTGAGACCACATTGCAAGACTCAGACCCTATTATGAGTTACACACCTTCAATTCTTTCTGTATAATTAGAGCTAAGATGTAATCACAAGTATTTTTAGTAAAAGTCATGGACAGGTCAGGGGCAAGAAACAAAAAATCACGGGCCTGTGACCTGTCCATGACTTGTTCCATAAATTGAATCTTGGGGGGGGGAGGGGTGCTGTAACGGGGGACGCTGTGGGGGGATGGAGCCCCTGGCACCAGCTGCCAGGGGAGCGCCACTGCTGGGGAGGTGCCAGGGGGGGTAGTCCCGTTGCCACCGAGGGGGAGCCCCAAGAGGGGCCATTGCTGCTCCTGCCACTGCCGGGGGCGGGGAGACACAAGGGGGGCCGTACCCGCCTCCGGGGGGAATTCCGGGGGTGGGGTGCTGGTGCTCCCGCCACTGACCAGGGACAGGGGGAATCCAGGACCAGGCTCTGCTCTGGGATTACTACTTGGAGCCACTGAGCTGTGGCTGCTCCCACCACCACCCAGGCTGCAGCTCATGTGGTCCCCAGGGGCCAGCCACATCAGCCACTGCGGAAGTCACAGATGTCGCAGAAGTCACAGATTCTGTGACTTCCACAGTCTCCATGACAAACATGGAGCCATATGTGTAATATATGGTCTGTAAGACCGTATCCATCTTGTCATAGAGGAGATACTTAGTAAGAAATTCAGCAAAATGTTTTTGCAAGATTTCCAAAATCTTTTTTTACTGGGGCAGGAATAACTATAAGAATATGCTACAGTTTCTGATCTCAGCAAGAGCCAGGATATGCCAGGGCAAATGATGGTGAAACAAAGTTGTGTTCGAATCATTCTGAGCTTGCAGAAAAAATTGGTTTGAGTTTTATTCAGAGACTTGGATTGTAGGATTAGATCCTTGTTTTATGTGATCTGACTTGCCCATCTCTCTTATTAGTTATTTTTCAATGTTTACCATAGGTGAATGCACTATAAATGAGAAAAATACTGGATTTTACATATTAAATTTATATATCAGCTTGCAATACTTCAAAGGATTGTGGGTGATGCAAAAAAGAGAGTCTCTGATTTCTTCTGGTAATATGACTGCTGCTTTAGCTCAGCTCAATAGAACAATCCTTCACTGACTGATCTAATGAGCCTTTTTCCATCTCTAGCTTTTATGAACTAGCAGGGCACTGAATTGGGGAAGGAGACTCAGGTGCTTTATCCCACTTCTGGCTTCTCTGTGCAGTCTGAAATATGAATTGATATACACTAATCCATACTCTTTTAATGAGGTGTGTCAGCATCTGTTGGCACAGGTGTGTACACAAAAATGTCATTTCTGGACTTCGTCCAGAAGTTATGATCAAAGCTCTCAAGTGATGTTAAACTGATGGCCTTCAAAAAATACAGCTTCATAATTTACTGGTTGAGAATACAATATTATATTACTGTAACAGTGTCAGATGAAATAATGTATGTTTTCCTTTCTAGAAATTCCAATGTGAATACAAAAAAACCCCCAAACCCTAACACTTTAATTTTATTTGGTGTGATTGGATGGAAGGAAATAGGGTTTAAAATACTCTGGGTACTAAAAGCATAGTTTAAGAAAAAGGATTAGAGCTAAGAGAAAAAATAATTCAACAAAATATATCTATTCAGCTCCGTTACAGGGGGTGCTTGTTTTTCAGAGATCAGTCCTGGTGTTTGAGCTAAAAGAGTGGATGAAATTGTAAATTCAAGATAGATTAAATGAACTGGCATATGTTCTAAATGTTTGCTACAGGATAAGAGGGTCACTGTAGACTATATATGTGCAATGCAGCAGCACAGAATTGGGTTTCTTATTTTATTCAGTTTTAAGATAAACCCTCATGACCACAAGACAAGTGAGTGATCTGGTAAAATAAAATAAAGGAGGTTATGATATATTTGTTATCATAAAATGTAAAAACAATAAAATAATAGAGTAAATTCAGCACTATTATACCCCCTGGGCAACCCCAATGACATCAGTGGAGTTGCATAGTATTTGCTCTGTTTTTTATTTTATACAAACATCTTGGACAGAGGCAAAAACAGTGGGAGTCTATTGAGGTTCATATTTTTGTTCTGTTTTTTTCAAAAAGTTCCTGTGGGCTTGATCTTGCTAAGCAGTTTGGCCATGATCCAACAAAGAACTTAAGCATGTCATCAGCTTTATGCTTATGAGTAATTCCATTGCTTGCATGTACAGCATCTTGAAGTTTCAAGTCCTAAATATGTCCTGGGAAAAATTCTCAGCAAGTATAAATTAGCATTATGTCATTGACTTCAGGGGAGCTAAATGGTTTATACCAGCTGAGGATCAGTCCCAGCAGATATTTAGGAGACATTCCCCCAAACCTTCACAACAGCCAAGTGATAGTTATTCAAAATATTAATGAATAGCTGCAAGAAAATGCATTGTATTACTAGACACCATTAAAGAAAGCCCTTGAATTGAGACTAGTTTAAGAAAACATAAGAAATTAAATCAGTGGAATGAATCACAACTAAGTTTGAGATTCTCAAGAACTGTTTGTGGACTACTAGGTTCTAGTCAATACTTCACAACATATAAATTACAAGGACAATTAGCAATAGGCCAGAATTTTAAAATCACATCTATACTGAACCCAAAGAGCATGTCCTCTCGTTATCCGTGTATTGATATCTACCCATATAATAGTACCACACTGAACACACACTCTCTCACTCATATGCCCTACAAAAATCATGCTTTTCTACTGATCTATCACATTACAACAAGCAATTTTTTTCTATGCATCTACCTGTAAGTGTCTGTTAAAATACAAATTATTTTTAAATATAAAAGTTACTACATGACATTTTAATAAAGAAATATGGATCCTTAGGTAGGCGTAAGTGGGGACTTACTGGCATTTCACTACTGTCATACACAAGATTTATAAGGTTGTATACACATATACCCTTTTATAAAGAACCATTTGAAGTATTAACATGCCAAATAATGTGTTTGACCAGAGCTTTTACTCAGTGACTTCAAAACTGAAATGCCTCTTTCAGATGACAAGAACTTCACTGAAGCAAGGTCACAGGCCAGAGCATTTTTACTGTTTGTAAATGCCTGAAATATAGGGGGTTCTATGCTAAGCCTTGTGAGACCCAGAGCCACAAGAAGAGTCAGAGCATTTCCAGTTCCTTGTAATTGTTCATCTACAGAGTGAACTTCATTCCAAGGTTCAGATCACATGAATGGATTTAAACCATGTGCATATAAAAAACTGGAAATAAAACAAAAACTCTGTTATATAAGAGAAAATGATGAGGTAATATATTTTATTGAACCAACTTCTGTTGGTGAGAGAGACATGGTTTCAAGGTCTTTTTCTCTATTAAAGTGAGTGTGTGTGTGTTTATTAACAGTTTTCTGGCTATTAAAAACATTAAGAAGCACATAAAGTAAAATATGCTTAATTTCTTTTTAATTGTTTTAAGTAAACAGATTTACTAGATTGTTACTTTAAGAACAGTGCTGAAAAAGCTGCACTAACCGAGGAATACAACTCTTGGGAGCATTGTGCCTCAGACATCCATCTGAGTTACAGTTCTTCCTCTTGTTGCTCATGGGAGTTAGTAATTTACTGCTAGCTTATTCTAACACCAGATCACTGCCACATCCATGCTGCCTTGGATGTTTTAGCCAGAAAGTAAAGGTGCAGCTAAGTCTCCATCCATTCCAACACCTCCCACTTCTTGCCTTCATACTGTAGAGAAGGATCACACAGGCAAGCATCCCAGCTTCCTCTTATATTGCCTAAATTCAGGTCCAGTTCATATGGATAGGGGCATAAATATGGGTGGTTAGTTCCTGGCATGAGCATCTGTTCCAAGTCACAATCTAGTTTTTATTAGTCTGAAATAGTAATAGCATATCACCCGGGTTCCTCTTACACTCTGTCCATGAGAGATATCAACTTGTGAGTGGTATGGCTGAAAGAGTCAGCTCTGAACAGATCTATGATATCAGGACCATGAACACAATGATAATGATCACTGAAGTGCTTCAGAATTATTTACAATGTGCTCATCCCCAGCAGCTTCCATTCCGTTAATTACCATATCTCCAATATTGCTCTAATCTTCAAAAAAACCCAATTATTACTGACTTTAAGAAGCTATTTCATATGGTTAATAGAATTCCTTAGTACTTTATTTTTGTTTTTCTCCTCTTCAGCTGGTTCTTCTCTTAGTACTCTACTTGCTTCAGCTGCCTGAGTGGGACTAGTCCATTCAGAAGGAAAGGAGGAAAAACAAATACATAAAACCTAAAAATAGTATATTTTGGGTCAAATTCATCCCTGTGGCAAAGGAGTGCAGAGGGATATTATATAAGAACCTAGACACATAGATCAGTTTACACAGATGGGAAACTGAGCCAAGAGGTTCAAGTAATTCACCCCAAATCACAGACTACAAGTGGCAGAGCTGAATGTAATTCAAGTCTCTGGACTCTCTCTCATCCACTTGATCATGATGCAGCATGTCTTTTTCCTTCTGAAAGCCTTATGTAGGACACATCCAAAGCTTCCCATCTAGCATAACACTGGCTCAAAGGACTATTCACTTCAGGCCTGATCCAAAACCCATTCAAGTCAATGGGAGTCTTCCATTGACTTCAATGGATTTTTTTTCAGGTCATTTATCATTATGCATACAGTGTGCCTTTCCTTTATTTCCAAGTTATTCAATGCAATCCTAGATATGTTGCTGCTGTCACAATGTTTTAAATGAAGATGATTAAAGTATAGGATTAACTCCCTTGCTAGACATGTGGGTAGTAATCCTGCCACCTACAATTTTTTTTTTAAGATTGAGGCATTTAAGTTCAGCAATTTCATGTGAACACTACCATGATACTTTTTGCATAATTATCATTACTGGCTCTGTAGTCCTAATGTAGCCAGTTGTTCTCTTGAATCTATCAGACTTTCAAAACTAGAAGTGAGTAGAGTGCTGAAGTCTGACTTCACTGATCACAGCTGGTATTAATCTTGCAAAAATAAGCACAATCTCAAAAGGCTTTATTTGAATTATGTATAAAGATCTAATTCACGTTTCTTGGCAAACCATGAACAATATTTAATCCTATGTAGTTAAGTACATTCAAAAGCAGCAAAGGCCAAACATCACCTTTTTGTTGTGATTAGACTTCTGAGTGCCAAGGGAAATTACTCCAATAGCCCATGTCGAGCAGCACCAAAAGCTTTTCAGTGTACCCGAGACACAGAACAATTTCAAGGGTAAATAGTATTGGCATCTGTTTCATTCGGTGTAACCTATGAACTGGGAGTTTAAAAATTTAGGGCATGAACTCAACAAAAATCTAAGTCTATGATAAGCACAAAAATGTGAAGAGAGGGAAAGGTTTTGTTTTGTAACCTTGGGACCAGCACAGTTCTGATTCTGCCATATTACACAATCTGTTCCTCATGTGGGGAAAATATTTACTCTGGCTAGGTCCTCTGACAAGGGCTTATTGCAAAGGAAACAGTGCTTGGCAGGAAAGTATTTCTTACTGCTTTGCTCCATTAAAAGAGTTCTCATTTTTTGGCTTCTCTTTTTAGCACACAGTGCAGTCAATTAGTGTGTCAGTTAATTGCTTAAACATACTACAATAAAATTTTACTATGATTGATTCATAAAAATGATACAATCCCCTGTTTATATTAGTGTTTTCAGGAAGTAATAAATTAAATCTCATAGATCAAATCAAAGAATGCTAACATTTTCACATTTAGAATGATCACATGGGGTGATAAACGTCTTTGTTTTATTTTAGCCAATAATACCTCAGTAGTAGTCTTTATTTGAAGATTTTTGATTTTTATGTATGTAAGCAGTTTCTTTGGGATTTTATACCCTATGTGGAAAGAATTCTATTAACTTTTATTCCATGAAAAAGAACACCTATATGATTACAGCTGACAGTATGAAAGTCTGTTCTAGTTCACTGCAGGTCATTGAGCCTATATATGATACTACTGACTGAGTTATAAAGGAAATTTGGCTAGTAAGTGACAAGTAACAGGTTCCTGGGAAGCAGAAACCTCTGTGCACATCAATGTAAAAAGCAGCTGTAGGCAGCTTGGCACTCTAATGGCAAGTGGAACATGCAAGAAATGTCATCTGTTAATGTACCTGTTGCTATACAATTCTCCTTTTCACCAGAGAGAAGGATGAAAATATGGTAAGAAAGATAATTTTTAGCATTAACAAACAGTGCAATAGATAAAGTAGCAATGAAACTTACATATTAAGTTACTAAGCATTTTTTCATCTTGTTATATCATAAGTTCCTGGAGGATAGGTCTACCAATGGCTATTAGCCATGATGGTCAGGGATGCAACCCTGTCTTCTGGGTGTCCCTAGCCTCTGACTGTCAGAAGCTAGAGGTGGATGACAGGGAATAAATTACTTGATAACTGCCCTGTTCTGCTTATTCCCTCTAAAGCACTAGGCACTGTTGGAAGACTGAATGCTGAGTTAGATGGATCGTGGTCTGACCCTGTATGACTGTTCTTATGTTGTTTTCAGTATATGTGCTTTTCCACAATTTTACTGTATATTCTGTAGGATGACAAACATTATGGCTCTGATCCAAACCCCATTCAAGTCAATGATGGTTTTCATGGTCTTTGGTTTCAGTAAATTGTTTTGGCAAAAAAAAATTATAACTAGGGCTCTAGCTGCCTTAATTGACAAAACAGATCAAATATCCAAACATCTAGGGGGAAATACAGGCAAATAGTAGAGTTGGTCAGAAATTCCTGGCAAAAAATGCTCATTTCAGAAAAAACAACATTCCCTGCAGGAAGGGATTGCTAATTTCTAGCTTGTTCTAGAAAAATAGTCATGGGGGATATCACAGGTATTGCATCTCCATGAGAAGCAACATTAAGGGAGCACTGTCACAGCTACCAACTTTCATTGAGACTTTTGTTTGAGTAAAAAATGCATAATTAATTAATTATTCTGTACTGGTCTAAGGAGTATTAATAGATTACTATGACAAGCTGTGAGGTGATAGAAAATGAGTGGAGTACGTTTCTTCCTTCATTTCAAGAAATAGGTATATTGAATACCTTTTATTCTTTAGAACTAACTGAAACCCCGAATGACAAAGTTAAGTGTGACTTTGAAGACCTATCAGCTTTGAATTCTCATGCTGCTGCTCCAATTAAAGATGGTAATTTACTAAAGTCTTACCCTCCAATTACAAAAGCACTAGTTTTTGACCTACAACTTTTTCCTCTTCATTTGCATATGTGCATATTTTAAAATGGAGATCTCAATCAATTCATTGAGAGAATCAGAGAGTTACACCTCTTCACAAAAAGGGAGAAAAACCAATAAAACTAGAAAAGTAAATTTATAATCCTGTTAACTGTACTATTATTAATTCAGGTGGCAGTTTAGTGGTTTTGAAAAGTTAACATTACAATCCATGCATGTAAAGCATTGGAAAACATTTAAGAGAACACATTTCACCACTGTTGCTTATAAGCACAAATTTCACTTTTTTCATCTGGAATTATTTTTAGAGGCTCCCCATAACAGAAAAAATATTTGGGTTTTTTTGTTCAAAATCTTGGTACTCATGTATCACAGTGGTTGTGAAGTTGAAATGCAACTTGCTGTGTATAGATAAATACCAATAGAGTGTTTTACATCATGGCATCAAACTCAGCTTGAACTATTATCAAAGGATATCCGTATGCTTAATTTTGACCAAACCTAAATTAGAATTACTGAGCTGTCTATTTGCCAAAATAGAGTCCTTAATTATGAATAAATGAACTGGGTAGATTATTTTGTTTTGAGTAAAGTCTTTAGTAGTGTACATATAGAATCATTAGGAAGTTTGAGGTTTCTAAACTAGGGATTTTTTCTTGTACTTTTGCAAAGAGCATCATCTGTTTTTTTCATACTTCATTACTTCAAAAATATATTATGATACTGATTCGGTAAGATGATTAAACTTATGCCTAACATTATTGCTTTTATCGAAACCAACTCACTATCTCTAAAACATATTGAGTACAGTGGAATGAAAATCAGATTTGTGTCCCATTGGAAAATTCCAACATTCCAAAATTTGTTTTTCCCTGAGTCAAGACAAAAACCTCAAAGTATCTACATTTTTCACAGGTCAAAAAGTTCTAAAAAATTTGATTTGGTAATGTGGGAACGTTTTATTTCAATGTTTTTAAAGTAAAACAAAATATTCTAACATTCATGATTTTGATTTAGTTAGTTGAATAGAATCAAAATGTTTAATTTAAGTCAGTTTGTTGTTAAATTACATCTGCCTAAGGATGCCATGATACCCGCTGGGTGTTGTAGTTCTGGTGCCTCATGTCACTATTCTTCCGTGTGGGCCAGACCATATCTCCCACAATGAACTCAGTGTCTAGAGACATGATACACTACATCTCAATTTTCTGGCAGGGAAATGGAAAAATATTGGCAAAAGAAAAATTTTCAGGTAGAAAATTTTGATTTTTCACAAACTGTGTTTTTTGTCAAAAATTATTTTGATGGAAAATTCCAGACCTGTTCTAATGCTGATATACGAACAATGGCCAGTACCAGTGATACCAACAGGGTAGAAAGAAGCAACAGGTATTTTTGTACCTGAACTTCAACAAAATCCGCCATCAGAAAACAGAAATAGATTAAATATGGAAATTGTCTCAGAGCTAGTCTACACCAGCATGCTACATTGGCACAGCTGCACTGATGCTTCTGTGCCACTGTAGCACTTTCAGTGAAGACATGATATGCCAATGGGAGAGTACTCTCCTGTTGGGATAATTACTCCACCTCAATGAGAGGTGAAAGCTATGTTGGTAGGAGAGCATCTGTAACTTGTGTTGCTCAGAGGCATGGCTTGTTCACACTCCAGAGAGACATAAGTTACATTGACTTAAGCAGTAATATAGACAAGCCCTCAGGTATGGGCTCAACAAGGGCCCTGAGAAAGAATGATGAGCATGATTTAATTCATCTCCTGTTTGCTGTGGACCCTTCAGCCACTCTAGTGCATACACAGTACAGAAAACATCAGAGACTGAATATATCCATTAATACACAGAAGGAGTATCAAGAAGAAAAGGGCAGTTTGGACACACTGAAACTTTGCTTTATATGATGATATTTGGAACCATCATTGCTTTTAGCCTATTCAAGTATGAGTGTAGACCAGGGCCGTCCTTAGGCATAGGCAGAATAGGCAGCCGCGTAGGGCCTCACTCTCCCTGAGGGCACCACTCTCCAGGCAGCCCAGACAGTGTAGAAGCAGGGCTGCTGGGTCCTAGAGAGAGCTGAATGCATCACAGTCTGAGGAATGGGATTGGCTGCTGGGGTCTCTGGGAAGGGGAGGGGGTAGGGTTGGGAAAGGAGCTCACCTGTGAGTGTGACTTTCTCCCCGGCTGAGGTCAGGTGAGGCAGGCTCTGAGGCTCTGGAACCAGTATCCTTTGTTGTCTCCCATAACATCCATTCTTCTCCCCCCTGCCCCACGGAGCACCCCCTCCTTTCTCCCTCCTCCCCAGGAGCACCCCTCTCTCTCTCCTCCCTCCCCTCCGTCAGGGCTGGGTTGGGTGAGGTGCTGGGGGTAGGTGAGGGGAGGGGAGGAGAGGCAAGGCTGGCTGCCTGCCTGCTGAGGAATGAAAGTGAAAGTAACACACTTCCTCGGCAGGCAGCCAGAATTGGAATGTCACACAGGGCTTGGCTGGGGTTAGCCAGATGTGTGAAAAATCAGGATAAGAAATTGGAGTAGGGTGAGCAGATATCCCTATTTTATAGGGACAGTCCCAATTTTGGGGTCTTTTTCTTATATAGGCTCCTTTTACCCCCCCACCCCCACCCATCCCTGTCCTGATTTTACACACTTTCTGTCTGGTCACTCTAGGTGGGGGTAATTGGTGCCTATATAAGACAAAGCCCCAAATAACAATCCTGAATCCAATTTCAATGTTTTTTTTAAATCAATATCTTAGCCAAAAACAGAAAATTAAGTTGTTGACAATTATTAGTGACAGGTTTGGTTTGAGGTAGGGAGTGGGTCAGTTTTCATCAGAGAAACAAAAAATGTTGACTAACTTTCCTATAGCCTGTTACTCCTGATAAGAGCCCTCCAACAACTGTAATATGCTCATCTCCTTACTAGTGTATAAAGCAGGGTTCGGCAACCTACGGCACACCTGTCAAAGGTGGCAGGTGAGCTGATTTTTGATGGTTGTAGCAGGAGGCTGAGCAGCTCAGCCCATCACTGCTCGGGGGTTCCGGCTGCTGCCCTATTGCCAGCTGGGATACCAGCCATCGGCCCCACTCAGCACCTGCTGCTGGCCTGGGGACCCCCAAGGAATCCCAGGCTGGCAGTGGGCTGAGCAGGCCAGCTGAACCACTCAACCTGCTGTCAGCCTGAGGTTCCATTCACTCAGCCGGCAGCGGGCTGAGCGGGCTGGTGGCGGGCTGAGCAGGGCTGGTGGGGGGTTGAGTGGCTCAGTCTGCTGCCAGTCTGGGGTGCCAGCAGCACTCAGCCTACTGCTACTCCAGGGTTCCGGCTGCCGGCCCCTTGCCAGTCAGGAGCTCAGCCGCCAGCCCCACTCTGCCTCCTGCCAGCCTGGGTGAGCAGAATCCCAGGCTGGTAGCGGGCTGAGGGGGGGTTGGCGGCCGGGATCCTGGCTTGCAGGAGTTGGTGGTCAGAACCCCAGACCAGCAGCGGGCTGAGCAGGGCCTGGGATCCTTGTCTAGGGTTCCAGCCACCAGCCTGCTGCCGGTTTGGGGTTTCATTTACTCAGCTGGCAGTGGCCTGAGCAGGACCGGTGGCCAAGACCTCAGATAATAACAATAGTTTATTTATATAATATAGACATAGAGAGAAACCTTCTACAAACATTAAAATGTATCACTGGCACGAGAAACCTTAAATTACAGTGAACTTGGCACACCACTTCTGAAAGGTTGCCGACCCCTGGTATAGAGTGACCATATGTTGTACAAAGATTCTCCTGCTTTTTTTTTTCCCTGTGAGTCAGTATAACTTTTGCCAGCCCAGAAGTTGGGCAGCCAATGTTTTACGTTTTCACAATGTTTTCTCCAACTTTCATAAAGTAAATACATAGTTAATATGAGTTAAAAAGGCCAGGGACACTTCTTTGCAAAGAATCTGTACAGCAGATCATGCCCATAGACGATCCAGAAAAGAAATTTGAGGTTGATTTTTTTAATGTTGTGATGGATAAAGCAGTATCTGCTGTTGATGAAAGGTTTAATACCTTGCAAGTACACCATGAACAGTTTGGATTTTTGTATGACATAACTAAATTCAACAAAATAGGAAAACGAGCAACTAATGACAAAGTGCAAGAATCTAGAGAGCCTCCTGAAGCACGGTGATAGTTTTGATTTAAATGGACTTGAACTGTACGAAGAATTGAGTACACTGTCATCAATGTTGCCACATGCAAAATCGGTGATGGACATTGTACAGTTTATTCATACCCGCAAACTTGTTGACATATATCCTAACGTGTACATTGCCACTCGTATTCTACTGACAATTCCTGTAACAGAAGCATCAGGAGAACGGAGTTTCTCAAAACTAAAGCTCATTAAAAACTATCTCCGCTCTACAATGAGTCAGGAACGCTTGACTGGTCTTGCTATTCTTGCGATCGAACAAGACACGATTTTGTCTTTGTCATACGATGACATTATTACTGATTTTGCAGCCAAAAAAGCCAGAAAGATTGCTTTTAATTAAAAACAAATCTTTGTTTCAATACCTCTTCATATAAATTTCCAATAAAATTTTGATAAATTAAAAAAATATATATTATTTGCATTATTCTGTCATCAGAATTTTTTCTATAGTGCTGCTTCTTTAGTGCTAGTCCATCAGCATTACAGTGTGCTTAATTAAGTTAAACTGGTTTTAATAATGTGAATGTGGCAAGTTTTCCAATACTATAAGCTTATGTTTGTGTTGCTAAGAGCAGATCAGGCACAGGGGCACCAGTTTAATAATCTCTCCTAGGGCACCATAAATCCTAAGGCCGGCCCTGGTGTAGACACAAGAAGGATAGAGAGCAAAGAATGACACTCATACCCAGCCTGAATATTGAAAGAATTATTTTGAGTCAGCTTGGCATTAAACTCTACCTGCCTCAGGATGCCATAGTACCCCATGGGAGTTGTAGTTCTGGTGCCTTATTTCACTAATCTTCACTCTGGGCCAGATCACGTCTCCCATGATGAACTCGGTTTCTTGAGACTCACATGATATATCAAATTTTTCATTTTGATGGAAGATTCCAATCTGTTCTAATATTGATATACAAACAGCAGACAGTACCAGTGATACCAACAGGGTAGAAACAAGTAACGAGTATTTTTGTCACATTCCTTGGTGCAAGTTCTTGATGCTAGTCTGACCTGCTTCAGCAAATCACTACACTCTCCACCCTCGGGTCACTGGCAAAATTAGGAGCAGAATAAAAACATCTGGATTAACACTGGAGGCTGGGAACAAAAGTAGGGGCAAAACAAGCAAAGAGGGAAGGGAAAGCTGAAGAAAGAGATAAAGAAGGGAGAGAGATGGTGAAGAAAGGCAGAGGAGGGGAATACTGTGGAATGGGGAAGACCACTTTCCATATTGTCAAGGTTAATTTCTCTAATTACTAACCAGACATTGGCTACATTCTTAGACTACTCTCCTTTCTCAGCTGGTCCCTCACACATTCCATTCTTTCTCAACAGAACTCATTTTACATTTTCTCTCAAAACTATGTGTTATAGGTCTGACTCAAAGCCCAAGTGAAATAAATTGGGTCTTTCCACTGACTTCAATAAATGTTGGATCTGGGTTTTTTGGGGGGAAGGAGGCGAGGACACACAAAGAAGAAATTGATGACAGTTTAGAAATTAAAAATGAAGCAAACTTTAAAAGGTAGAATAGATTAATTAAAATATGTATATTTTGGAGAGTAAGTAGGTCATGGTTATGTGAGTGAGTGCATAGGGAGTGCTCTGCTAAGGCTCTGTTTCAAAAACGAGAGAGTTGCCAGGTTTTTTTTTTTTTCTGTTAACACTGCAGGAAGAATAATCCAAGACTACATGAAAGCAGCTACAGGGGATTGTTTTGTGTATTTGGAAATTGCTTGGGAAATGTTTGGAAAATCTTACTGTTTTCACAGTAAGCCTGACTTTTCAGCTTGTCACTTGAAGAAGTTTTTCCTTCTGCCTCTTCCTGGATTATATATTAACAAATAGTACTCAAGAAATGTTGCTAGGTGGGGGACTTGTTGTTTTCCTATTAGGATAGGAGAGAAAAGGGACCAAAGCCAAGTCATAGGGGCTCCTCTGTCTCTATACACTTCCAAAGCACTGTACAAAGTTAGGAGTCTAGAGGATCCATTTGGACTCAATCCTCAGTCCCATTCACAGCTCTGGAAAGTATAAAAAATAGTGTTGTGCCAACAACTGAAAGGTATGAAAATTAGAGTGGCTGCCATGAAGCAGTAGGCAATATACAATGTAGATCCTGCACTATCAGCTTTAACTAACAGTGACAGGGAGGGGAGCGTTGATCAAAGAGAGCAATGTGTTAGCTTGATGGAGTTTTCAAAGAACACAGCCTGACAGTGACAGAGTGGTTACCTACATAGTGGTGATTCCCTACTCAGGTGAAAGAAAGCGATAAAAAGAAGGAGGAAAAGATACAATACAGGAATGAATCAGAGCTTTTGAGTGGAATGTTGGGAACTCATTGTGCTTCATTGTTCGAAATGGTGTTTTGCTTATCACCTTGGCCCCAGGCTCCCTTTTGCACACAGACTGCTGTCAGCTGAAAAGCAGAGTGAGCTCTAGCAAATTCATAATGGATCTGTTCCAAAGCCCATTAAAGACAATGATCTCACCAGTAAGGAGTGGGGGCGGGGGGGTTGTTTGGCTTGCTGGAAAAAGTGTGTGCGAGAACCAGGGAATGGCTTTCTGCTGCAGCTGAAGACCAGCTGAGCATGGGGACTCTGACCTATCCTTCCCCCAGGTAACCAGAAGTTGGGCAGGAGGATGTGGGGAGGACTACATAGATCCATGCTGGTGCAGGAAAAGCCTTCTTTTACCGGATCAGACAGAGCAGCACCCACCCTCCCAACCATGGAAAGTGGTGAAATACAGGAACTGCTGTGGGCAGTGTGCTAGTCATTCCTTTCACAGGGGACTGGGAAGGCATTTTCCCTGCCTGCCAGATTGGTCAAGGCAAAGTGGTTTTTGTTTGTTTTTTTTACTTCCCCACAGTGGATCCAGGGGGACTTAACTGAGGAGAACTTGAAATGGGAGTTAGGGTAGGATGTAGCAACTCATTATGTAAATGTAGGGTGGATGTCCAGTGTAGATACTCCCTAGGGAGGGGATACAGTGTTCAGATAAAATGGATTGGTAAAATATTTAAAGGAGGTATTCTTTAAAGGAATGGAAATAGGGGATTTGGGGCTATTATGACTGGTATGACAGCAAGCCAATCCCCCTTATTTACACACACCCCTTCACCCTCATTTGAGGTGGGGGTGAGGTCCCAGCAATGGGCTGGCTAGGGACCAGGATGGGTAAGGTGGAGGGCTGAAAGAAGCCCCCAGGTAGATATGAAAATGATTTTGAAATTACCTGCACTGTACACTTTTATCTGCCAAATACTCCTAGACATTTAAGAATAAAGTTGTGACCTAATGAAACCACATCCAGTTTCTCCTGGCCTTCCAGAGTAGCAGACAATGACAGTTCTTCCACTGATGTCAATAGGTTTCAGATCAGACCCAATGTTCACCCAGAAATAGCAAACTGTAAAGGTTCAGACTGCAATTCTTTATCTCTATAAAAAAACAACAACAACAACATATAATAGCCCACAACAAATATGCAGTATCTCATAGGACTTTATAAATGCTTAATAAGCACAAACAGTGATCCAATTTTTTTAACTGTTAGTACTTTATGACCCATTCCCCATCCATACATCATGTCTTACTAAAGCTTCCTAACAGATTAGACCCAACCCATAATCAAGGGGAAACTTTGACTGATTATTTCCTTTCTTCTGTACTGTACGATTGTGAAAGCAACTTGAAAGCAATAGATAGAACCAAAAAATAAAAAAATGTTTTTTCCAGACATGGCATCGGCAACTCAGCCAAGATGCTGTGGATTTAACACCCTTACATTGGAATTTATTAGAATCAAAACAGATGTGGCATTGTTATACCTCACTAAACTCTGCATAATTTACTAGAATTGCAAAGTGTTTTTTTTTATGAGTATGACAATGCTAAATGCTTTGCAGATGCTCAGATAGCTGCACTGGAGAAACAGAAAACAATATTTATTTGGAGAATTTGATGGAAATATGGAGAATAATCTTTTACCTGTTTCTTTCTTAAAGTCAAGAAGAATGTAAGAGAGGATTTTATATATGTATATGCACAGAGAGAGAGAGAGAGTCCAAACTGACTTAAGAAAAGACAAGGTAAGACAAAAGAAAAAAATAAAGACTTTGAAAAGTAATTTCTATAAGTGCAGCTCCAGCAATCAGATTAGTATATTTTTCCCTTTTCCTGCCCCCCATTTTTTCCAAGTGTTCCTCCACATCCCCTTCCAGGGCTCTGAAGGTTCTTTTTCTCTCCGTCTTCCCCCTCCACACTTCATCCCATATTCAGTGGTCCATATCAGAGCCATCACCTTTCTGGCTGAGAAGGTATAGACAGGACCCCTTTTGAAGTCTCTCAACTTCATTTCTCAGTCCGGTGTAAGTATTGTTACTAAGCTGTTCCTTCGCCACAGTGAGTGAATGTCCTACTACAGCACTTACAAGTACAGCTGGGTGAAATGTTTCTGCTGAAACTTTTCTCTAACAAAAAATGCAGATTCGGTGACCATAAATTTCTTTTTTGTGAGATTGTTTCAGTCAAAAATAAACACACACAATATCCCCAAACCAGAACAACCCCCCACAAAACAACCCCCCACAAATCTGAACACTTTGATTTTTTTAAATGAAATGTTTCAATATTTCCATTCAAAATGATTTCTTTCTAAAATTTCCTTTAACTTTATAGAACATCACCCCACCAAAACAGTTTAAAATGGTCAAAAGTAAAATGTTGCATTTAAAAAATATTGAAACAGAATGTTTTATTTGACTCAAATGATTTCTCCCTGATTTTTCCGAATTGCCAGCAAACTTGAAAAACCTGTTATTCATACAGCTCTACTAATAAGCCATTAACATCCTATGGAATGAGCTGTTTAAGTTACTATTATTCTATTTTAGACAGAAAGCAGGGTGCTAGGGATGAGAAATGGGAAACTTTGGAAAGAGGAATGAGAGGGCCTATAGGGGAAAAAAATACATAACTGGAGGAGAAGTAAGATATTTTGTTGTGGTGGTAGTGGTGGATTATGTTTTCATTTTGCAAACTCAGTTGGTTTGCAATCATGAATAGCAGGAACAAATAAACACTTTTACAGGCCCATTGGGAGCACAATCCTTTGTGTCATGCAAGTCACAGAAACAGATACTGTAATTTTACCAGTAAGTTTAATTCCGAATAAAGGAGGAATATCAACCTAATATAAAACTCTTCTTTAAACGCTGTTCTTCTTGGAAGTATTTTGGACTCTCCCACTAAAGACTGTTACACATATTGCTGATTTTAAAAAATGGACCCAATTCTTTGCACTGATTGAACTCTGTTTAAAGCCACCTTTACACTCCCCTCAGTCATGGGATCAGCTGGAGACTGATTCAGCTCCCCAGTGTAAGTTAGTACAACCACTGGGCTGCTTTAACATACTCCAGTTGCAATGGCCCCATAGAAGCCATTCTTCCAATACAGGATCACTAGAATGCAAGGGATTCCACTGATGTCACCTTTCAAAGCTGACATTCCCAACCCACTGACATGCATACTGCTGGAGGCTCGGGGAGGATTCTCTTAAGCAAGGAGAATCCTCAGCTGCCCTGTTAGGCAGCTCCCATGGTGCCAAGGACTTTGATCAGGGACTGAGGATCTGGCCCAATACATTGATAATTTGCAGGAGAGAGAAAATTTCAAACATTTACAGAATGTGCATTCAAATAAGTTTTTTTGAGATTTATTTCTTCTCTAGTTGACCCTTTAAGAACTAAATGTAGGGTCTTTTTACTTTCTAAATTCTTCTCTTCATACAGACAATCTCATCCTACAAGAAAAGGAAATTAAAATACTAAACCCTAAGCTTTTCTCTAATTGTATTTTGTATTGAAAGTAGTTTGATCTTGTGCCTTGACACTGTGTGTATCAAGCAACCGATAAATATTCTTGCCCATTTCAATCTGCCTTCCTGGAAGAGTAATCTAAAATGGAGGGGGAGGCTTTGGGGGAGAAGGCCTGAATTTGATTGAAGGATCATAGCAGCTGACATTAAATTCAAAATCATCTCGCTTCCAAAGGGAATTAGAAAAGTCATGATATAACTATTTGTTTCCAGAACTCAGTGTATCTGTATGTATGTACTAACCAGGATCAAACCCACTGAATTCTACAGACTCACATGAGTGTTAAATTAGTATGCGATCAGACTTGGGGTCCCATTCTTATATTGACACAAGTCTCATTTATGCAAACATGTTGGAGGGAGGAAATATTCTAACCCCGTTTTCAGTGGTTTAAATTAGGAGTAACTCCAATGAACTTAGAGATGTAAGAGAGAACAGGACGCTTGAGTTTGGAATAAAACATGTTATAAAATATAGTTGGTGTCTGGTTTTTGGCTATGTAACACAAAGATTGACCAGACACCATAGGCAGATCCTCAGCTAGTGTAAATTGTCACAGCTCCATTGAAATCAATAGAGTTCATGAAAACTTACACTGGCTGAGGATCTGGTCCCAGATATTTCTTCTTTGGGAAAAAAATAGAGTTTTAACTTTTGTTTTGACTGAAAAATACAGTTTATTCATTATAGCGCTCCAAAGACAACGATAACGGCTAGTTTCAAGGCTTGGGGAGAGGATACTGATAGCAACAGAAAAACAAAGCCAGATGTTCAACCTTACACTCCCTTTCAGTTTTGGATAAAAATTAAAAAGGGAGTGAACAGAGAAGAACTTTTGATTTCACTGGTAGGAGAAAGATTCATCTTATTTGATGTCACAGGGCAAGTGCACCCCGTCCCATCTTGAGGTGGGCTAATTACTTCCCCAAGATCGCATCTTTACAACCATCCCTTGTCTTGGGGTAGTGTGGACTACCAGTAAAAGTCAATATGGCTGTGAGCGCGCTCTCTCTCTCTCTCTCAAGGTTGTGTGGCCCAATGACCAGTCAGGGTGATGGCCCCTTCTCACAGGGCTGTGGGACCCAATGACCCGAGTCAATATAGCTTCCTGGTTCGGCTGGGATGTATCACCTAGTGGTCAGACTCAGTGTGGCCACGTGGCTCAGCAAGGTGATATGGCCTAGCGGCAAGAGTCAGTAGGGCTGCCCTCTCTCAAGGCTTCTCTCAGAGCTGCATGGCCCAATGTCCAGAGTCAGTAAGGTTGCCCTTTCATGGGACCACGTGGCCTAGTGGCCAGAGTCAGTAAGGTCCCCCTATCCCAGGACTGCATGGCCTAGTGGCTAGAGTCAGTATAACTGCCCCTTCCATGGGGCTGTGTGGCCTAAGGGCCTGTCAGGGGCGTGGGTTGTGGCTGGGTAGGGGAAATCAACAATGAAAGGAAAATATTGTTGACTGCATTATGTGGCGAGAATAACAACTATGAAAATAATACACTTTTAGATTTAAAAAATCTGCTGTGTGTACCCTATCTGTTGGGGAGGGGGGAAGATAAAATGGTTTCATAGAAAAAATAGAAAGGTAGGAAATAAAAGTTGAAGTGAAACATTTAGATATATTTTGTAAAGAAAAATAGAACAAAGTACTGTTCTGTAATAAGGACAAAAATCTAGGAGAAATGCCTTCCCTTTTCCCCATCCCAATTTAAACTTCTCCAAAAATAACCCCTTTTATTTAATGTTTTGTCAATAATACATAATCAATGTTCAGGAATCTTGCTTGAAAACTAAGATCCCATGTTGAGATACAGACCGATATGATATGGATCATCTCATATCTTGGAAGATCAGTTGCTGAGCAGGACACTAGCATTCACTTAGAAAATATTGACTAAAATTTACTTTTTATTTCCCACTTTTTTTTATCTTGTTTACTTTCATTCCTTATGGATGTATTTGGCCAGGTAAAAACTAGCCCTAACTGCTTATATTTTGCAAGGCCATCATCATTTTCATGTGATTTCTCTTTGTGATTGAATGAATGGACTAGCTCCATGCTATTCATCAAAAGGAAACCTGAAACACGTCTGTATACAGTGTAAGATATACAGTGTAAGAGTGTGGACAGGAATGATTGGCTCTGTCATCAAATGAAAAGGATTCAAGTATGGGCAGAAGGAAATCCCTTCCTTTTCACTGAAAATTGTTTGTACACTAGAAATTGTCCCAGAGATGGTCCAAACCCAACACTTCAAATCTCCACAAAATGTGGGGGTAAAGAGGAGTTTGGAATTCAGCCCATGGATTTTCATTCCACACTGTATTCAAAAGTAGAAGGGCCTATTTTCTTGTTTGGTTGCAGCTGAAACCTTGCAATAAGTCTAAAATTGCAGAAATATCACACAAGCAGTTATTCTCACAAGATTCCTAACATTCTGGATGATAAAATCATGGAATTTCTTCAAGTGGGGCCCAAAATCCCACAAGAACTTCTCAGGAGGTTTCAGCACTTGTGAATCCCAAACCCTAACCCTAACTGTGGTTCAGTCTTGCACCTGAACCATAATCTAGCTCTAGTCCTGATAAGGATCCAATCACCATCTTCTTACACAATCTCTGTTGTACACTTTACACTTGACTTGAGTTAGCTTCCTGCATACTGCAGTGAACAGATAGATTGAATAGCAAAGAGTAGAACAATAATAACTCTTCACTTATTGAAGTGAAGAAAGTTTTTACTTAATACAGTGCTGAAGAATAAATTTACGACATTGGTTTATATTTAAAAGGACATACTTATTTTAATGTAATATTTTAATTTGTGTTTTCTTCCTGTTCCTAGAATGTTATCATGAGCTGATAGCCATGTGACAAAATATGTTCTTCCTTTTAAACATAAACCACTGCATAGTATGTAAAGATTTGTCTTGTAATGTTGTACAGTTCAGTATCCGCAGCAGTAAGGATTATCAATCTCCTAAGAGCTAGTTTTATGAGTTAGAACTTCAATTTTTCTATGCCTTTTTGTTTTGGCCTTGCACCTACTCAAGGCTGTACACGAGTCTAGTGCTCATCAGCCTTTATTGATAAGTACCTATTTTTGGTTCAGATCAGTGAATTGTCTTGGAAAACATGAAAACTAATCAAAATTTCAGTATTTTATTCCATTTTAAGATGAGTTTATTTAAGATTTAAATTAATTGGAACAAACACTTGACTTACTCCACTAACCTCAAATTCCATCCTCCTCAAAAGCCTCCAGACCTAATTGTCCCTCCTATCCATCCATCCCTTATTGCTCTTCCTCGGCAACATCCTAATACACTCAAAGATAAAGGGTTTAATCAGGATCAGAATCCCTAGCCAGCTGTTACTAAAATATCATGTACTCTGCAGTTTCAATGCATTGAAGAGGGGGTGTTTCTTACCTGGGTATCCCAGTTTGAAGAGAACAGGTGCCTAGACCAAGAAGAAAGAGACTGCAGATTTGAGGCCCACTGCACAATTAGAATTACCAGGAAAGATAAGGGGCCTGTGGAGCTTCAGAAAGGATGAAAGAACCCAGAGAATCACTGAAACTTGTGGAAATAGTTGGGGTTGATAATGGAAGAATGAGGACAGGAGAGAGAAAAAGATCGTTATTCTGGATGCAGTGCAATTGTAGCTGTGTCAGTCCCAGGATATTAGAGAGATAAGGTGGATGAGGTAATACCTTTTATTAGATCAACTTCTGTTGGTGAGAGGGACAAGCTTTCCAGACACACAGAGCTCTTCTTCAGATCTGGGAAAGGAACTCTCAGCATCACAGCTAAATGCAAGGTGGAACAGATTGTTTAGCATAAGTAGTTAGCGCACATTGTAAGGGACCATTTAAGATAGTGTGGCCTGTTAACACCTCTGTAGTCATAGGACAAAATTAGTGCTAACTACTTATGCTAAACAATCTGTTCCACCTTGCATTTAGCTGTGATGCTGGGAGTTCCTTTCTCAGACCTGAAGAAGAGCTCTGTGTGGCTAGAAAGCTTGTCTCTCTCACCAACAGAAGTTGCTCTAATAAAAAGGTATTACCTCATCCACCTTGTCTCTCTTATTATGCCAGGACTTTCAAACAAAAGGAAGACACACAATGAAGGGTTAGGGGGAAGATGGAAGGAAGGAAGAGCAAAGAGCTGAGAGGGCTTAGATAAGCATCTGTAGTTTTTGGCCTTTATCCAAAGAAAATGCTTTAGAGTCCTCTCATTGTTAGTTTATATGGTAGAAACAGATAATTTTATTTGCCCACATAATTTAAACAGACACGACTTTATCAGGGGTACAAACATCAGAGATTTATCTTAATCACTTTTATCATTTTAATTCATCCAGCACCCACAGAAGCAGGAGGCAGGACTAACTAGTACAGGGCTGTTGGCTTTCCTTCCATCATTCCCTTACCAGACCTGCCAGTAGCTACCTTAAAGCGCCAAATCACAATGGCTTCCACCTCCAACATCCAACATCCATGACCAGGCCAAGTAGGGATAGCTTCCTGTCAGCCTATGAAAGGTCTTCGCCTATAAACACCCTCCACATCCATCATCAACAATGGTAGGGTGACCAGATGCCCCGATTTTATAGGGACAGTGCCGATTTTTGGGTCTTTTTCCTGTATAGTGTCCTATTACCCCCCTGTCCCAACTTTTCACATTTGCTGTCTGATCACTCTAAACAGCAGCAGGCCACAGGGTTAAGTGCAAAACCTGCTACCCCTCTGAACCCACAAACAGCTGATTGAAGAAAATAGGTCTTAGCTGCTCTAATTTTCTATTAATCCATGTGGCCAGGGCCCATGTGAGGAAGCATCCAGGATGGCCTATGAAAGGCCTCCTGTCAACATAGTGCTGTCTACCTGGAGAGTTAGGTCCGTATAGCTGTGTCATTCAGAGGTGGTGATTTTTCACATCCCTGAGAAAGGTAGTTATACCAATTACAGGTCTATAGTGTAGATCTGGCCTTAGGAAGGCACAGAGGTGAGAGTCAGAGGGATCTGTTTACAGCTGTGCTACAGCTTTGTCGTATAACCTTTGTGTGCTTCACATCTCCATCAGTAAAATGGGGATAATACTTCCCTAGCTTAGAAGGGTGAAGAGTGTAAAAATTAATTCCTTAATGTTTATAAAATTCTTTGAGATCTCTTATTAATTTAGATGGAATAAAAAGGCCCAGAGGGTCAAAGGTGACTGACTGTCCAATATTAAACAATTTTAAACAAGATTTGGAGTTTGGTATACAGAGTCCTCAGCCTGTTCACTGCAATGGCGCAAACACCATTTAAAATCATTTAAACTTTTTATTAAAGATACAGAAAGAGGAAAAACAGCTAAAGCATTTGAAATGTAAAGTATTAAATACCGTTTTCATTTTACCAACATCCCTTGTTCCCTTTAACTTTGGCTGTAGAGAGTTTTTAGAAAGGAAAAAAAAAAAACTCCTTTGACCCTCTCAAAGATGGTAATAACTGTCCTTTTGGGGAAAAGAGAAAGTTAGTTGAGATGGGCTGGAGCTGTTGTAATTGTTCTTGTCGAAGACTGATCCCACTTCCTAGAAGACAAAACAAAATAAACAAACAAAAGAAGGGGAGAAAAGGACAGAAAATGCAACTTCTGTCTCAGAAGCAGCCTGAATGCAAGAAAAACATGGGCTGAGCACAGAGTCTTGTCAGCCACTCTGGGGCCCGGGAAACTTATACCAGCATTGGGTTGTTTAGGGCATTGCATTTAGCTGCCTCTTTCCAATTAAGTGTTGTAAAATATTGGCTGGTTAAGCCAGACTGTTCATAGACAGAAAGAAAAAAGTAGAGGGATAGGAAAGAGAAGACATAGGTAGGAAAGGAAAAGAAAAACACCAGGAGGACGGTTTGACAAAGTTTCCGTCTAAATGGTCTGGTCAGGACATCTCTCAGGGTCAGGATGATGAAGGCCTGGGGCCCCAGGAGATGGTAGGAGTGTCAGCCATGATGGTGAAGCTTGCTCCAGTAACCAATTTTTCTCCCTAAGGTTTTTTTTCTTTAAGGATCCCCATAGGAGTGATGAGTGGAATAGGCTGCCCCGTCATTATTTTGTCTGCCAATTAGGCCTAGTTTCTGACAGACTAGTTTTGGTTCACTGATTTCCAGTTCCATGCTTCTTGTTTACCACCAGGATCTTAACATAGTCCTTATGTTATATCAGTAGTCCTTTTCGTTTGGACTATTTCAGTCTTTCTATCTTGCTTTTGCACTTTTTACCATCAACATTTGTTGTTAGAGTTATTGTGATCTTTGATGAATGTGCATTCACTTTGTGACCTCAACTGTGAAATTAGGGTACATTTGCAGGTCCAGTTATCAAATCTTCAGAATGAAGATATTGTGGCAGTGCAAAGTATTTTCTGTTCTTAAATAAGGTGACTTTCACTAGGTGCTTTGTTCCCTTGGGTACAGTTTATGTAGTACATACTGTCTTCTCATCCTAGGACACGTCTGCATCTACAGTACTGCAGCAGCACACCTGCACTGACTCAGTTGTGCCGCTGTAGTGCTTAGTGAACACACTACCTGCGCCGATGATGGAGCTTCTCCTGTTGGCATAGGTACACCACCTCACCAAGAAGCAGTAGCTATGTCAATGGGAGTGCGTCTCCCATTGTCCATGTGCGGTCTACACTGGGGGTTAGTCCGTATAACTACCTCACTTGGGGTGTGGATATTCCACACCCCTGAGCGATGTAATAATACTCACATTAAGTTTGTAGTATAGATTAAGCCTTAGTTTCACAGAATAACACCACCACCACCTTGTGTGTCTTCCTCAGCACAGCTTCAGAGTGTGCTTAGGGCATTAGGCAATCTCTGGAATATCTCTCAGATCTTTCTGGGTCAGTATGCTGTAGCCCTTTTGTATTTAACATGTATTATCTCTTTAGATTCTCTTCTATCAGACCCGTCCTTCACCACTGTCTGACATTTCCCATCCATTTCTAGGCTAGACACTCGAGATAGCAATCCTTTTTCAACTAACTATGGCTATGCTGTGTGCATTTTTTTTAAAGCTCTTATGTTTTGAATTTGTCCACTTGCATAATGTATGCTATATTACTGCTTATATGAAAAAAGAAACCTCTATTGAAATTAAATGACATAGTTCATAGAGTGAGTGACCCATTAGGTCAGTTGGATGCAGGGACTTCCACTGCCAGGCAATAATGATCACTTGTGTGTATGTGTATGTGTGTGTGTGTGCGTCAACTTGTGACAGCTGTGTCTGAAGATTTAAAGCTTTCTCACAGAGATTGTGCCTTAAGCAGCGCTGAGCTGTCTGGTTGATAGACAAGAATTGTATTCTTTTTCAGGAGGAAAAATAAATAAAAATAGCAAGCTCTCCCCCTCAGTCCCTTCTCCCCCTTCTTTCTATCTCTCCCCTCTTCTTTCCTCTTTTAAACTCTGATGTTACTTAGGTCTGTTTTGGTAGAAATGAAATACCATTGTAATTGTAATGTCTGAAAACGTAGGCTGGAGAACCCTGGAAATCAATACCTGAATAGGAAAGTTACCTTTTAACTAATTCCTCTTAACACTAAATACCTGGTGGAATCAGTGACTAACTGATAGTGGCTCACATCAGCAAGGAATATAATTCCCAAAACAATTGCATAGCTATATTATAATGTTGCTTTATATTCCTTTTTAATTATATATATAGTTGTTTGTTCAGCCATGTTCCAACAGCAGGTATTTATGGACTTTGTCAGATGGTTTGTATCCAAACGGTATGAATTGTTTTTCTTTCCCTATGTCTATTTGTTTACTATAGAAATAAAAGAGAAAGGGAAGACTGTATAAAACACTATGTTTTCAAGAGACAGACGCTGTTCAACTGATTGCTATCATCCTGACTGGAAGTGTGTGGACTTCAGAACGTTAATTTTCAGACATATTCATTGCCATCATTTCATGGGAGAAGCTTTCCAGTGGTTTTAGTCAATGTGCATTCACAACCACTGGGTTTCACTTTACGTATTGAGTTGAACAAAACTAAAACCTTTTTTTAAAAAAAAAACCCCACACTTGATCAAACTCTAAAATTCACCTGGTTTTGTCTCACTCATGTGTCTATAAAACCACTGTACTTTAAATATTGCAGTTCCTGTAGACATACCTCAGCTATCTTTAGTTTAGCTACTAGCTTGGGTACCAAAGCAGTAAAGCTGTGGCAGTATGGGTGGTACAAGTCCCCCCAGAACCCTGGGAAATTACTCACATGACTAGCTTGTGGTGAAGCACATATTGCCATCGCTTCACTGCTACAGTACACAAACTAGCTGAATTCAAGTTTGGTCTGGTATGTCTACACAAGCTGCAATCACACCCCATGACTCCACAGTACACATACTCTAAATCAGAGTTGCATTCCAAAGGAAAATTCCAAAGTAGTATAACTGATATTTTATTCACCAGGGCCAATTAAAAAGAGCAGTAAATCAATACAAAAGTCAATGTCTTAATTATAGCAAAAAATATTAATCAAGAAGATGTGACCAATTTGCTAATCTGATTAGGCAAATTAGAAATGAAAGAATGAGAAGACATAGGATAACATAATGGAATGGAACTGAGGCCAAACAGTTTCAAAGTGATTTAAAGGTATGTTTTATCTTTTTCATAAACTGGTTCATAACATGGTGGATGACAGAACTCCCATAGAAGTCAATCACCTGAAAGTCTTAGGCCTTGGCTACACTTGCAAGTTAGAGTGCATTAAATCAGCCCCGGACTCCCTAACTCCTGAGATGTTGACACTGGCAAGGCACTTTGCTTCAGAGTCCAGGCACTCTGGAGCGCTCCTGGTAATCCGCCTCCGCGAGAAGCATAGAGCTTGCTACACCCTGTGTGTGTGTGTGAGAGAGAGAGAGAGAGAGAGATATGGAAGTGGGAGCTGATGTCAGGGTTTCCCCCTGCCGCTGTCTGAACTTACAAGACAGCATGCTGACACACACTGTCTCACAAAACACAGTTTCCCTCCACATACACACAACACACTCCCCGTCACACTCCACCCCCCATTTGAAAAGCATGCTGCAGCCACTTGCACACTGGGATAGCTACCACAAAGCACTGTTCTCTGTGGTGTTGCAAGAGCTGCTAATGCAGCCACACCACAGCATTTGCAACTGACAGTGTAAACACATGGCAACACTCTCCTTGCTGTGGTCTCTGAGGGCTGGTGTAACTCCCGGCACTCTGCATCTGCAAGTGTAGCCATGCCCTTAGAGAGTTACTGGAGTCTTTGGCTAACCAAGGAGACCTTTTCTTCTCTCATATTTCTCCTCACTCTCGTCACTCCCTATTTCCTTTTTTTCCTCTTTCCACACCCATCTGAAGGCTTTTTTTTTTTTTTGCATGCTGCCCCCATGCATGGGAAGTCCTCCCAATTTCTGTTTGCCAAGTCACCACTCTCTCTTTGTATTGAAATTTCCCCTAAAACACTTTGTCACCAAAACATATTGAGTTATCCAATTACAAATGATAAATGTAATAGAATATTTGAAATGTGCACATCCAAACCAATCTACCTACATGATTTTATAACTGATAAAGGAGACTTATTATTAAGAGCCATTTTAAAAATGTGTGTCCTTATATAGCAAATATTTATTCAGGTATCTATCTAATCACTGCAGTTTTCCTTTTAGAATGTTCCTTTTCCCATTCTTCTCACAATCTTTGTTATGAAAGATAGATATGTGAAATGCAATGCTCAGTGTAATCTGTAAAAGGCATGCTGCAAAGTAAACATTCTAAATTTTGATTGGCTTAAACAAGTGGTAAACATTTAAGAAACTTTTGCCTTCCATTCCGTCTTCTTCTAACATTACACATTTAGAGCCAAACCTTCAGGTGAAATAGGTGTAGATCCAGGGAAGTCAATGGAACTACACTGATTTACACCAGCTCAGGATCTATCCCAATATATTAAACAGTTCATTTCAATAAGGGATACTATTTCGCCCATACACTTCGTAGTTTTCCTGTTATCTTCAGTTCAAGGCCTACCTGACTCTTTCACCCTGGCCCATAGATTTAGAAGACAAGTCAGAAAAATAAAGGTCCTTAAATCAATCTGTAGAACTGAACATATAAGCATCACTGTATTATTTTTTTTTCAGGCTTTCTGACACCTTGACAATGAAAGTTACTGTTACCACAACAGTTTTATTCTATTCTCATTTCAGTCTTTAAATAGCAAACTTGTGGTCCTTGATGAATGTTTTCTTATACATCCATTCTGCCAGTTCATATGTACCGTAATTGCTAAACACAATTTACTACATTGTATCTTCAGTTTGTAAACCTTAAACATTCAGGGATAGATCCTCTGCTGCTATAAACCACAGCTCCTTGGCCCAAAATATTTTTTTCAGCACAAACATGGCCATTACTTAGGGAGCATGGAATCGACTTTTCAACTCTAAGAAGGGAAATATATTTAATATGCATCTTATGCTGGTCATTCTTTAAGTGATATGGCAGGAGAAGTTTCCATGTTCCTAGGTTCTTTTATTTATACCTTTGCAGGAGGCAACAAATAATGTTTGCGCCACACTGTATCCATTCTACTATGAGCAGGTTACTATCATAGATTAATAAAGGTGCTGAAATTTGTTTTTTAGTACTTTAATCAGCTTCTAGGGCCTCAATTTATGACTGAGTTTATCATCAACATTTAAATGCTGAACCCCAAAATAATATGCCTAATATATAAATTCATGGTTCAGGCCCTTTCATTCTATGCCTCTGCAGGGGCAGTGAGTTACCTTGTTATTATTTTGAATTAATTAAAATTAGCATTGAGAAAGCAGCCTTGAAGATCTGAATGTAGCCAGATTTATCTATGAGGAAAATGTAAACTCTGCTGCAATACGAACATACATAAAAATGCAGACACTTTAAGATAACACTGATCCCAATGGCATTACTTTTATATCTTGCCCCAAGGACTATTTTCCTTTCTACCCCTCTCTGGAAAGTACTGTCATTTTATGAATAAATTATAAAAGGTTATTTTAAAATTATTTATTTATTATTATTGTGGCTTTGGCAATGACATTTTTCTTAGTCATGCAAGGATGTTTCCTTGAGGTCTAATTGAGGCTGGCATCACATTCCTTAATTCTAAGTGTTATAGGAGCAGCAGTGATCTGTATGCTATGTATAACCTGTATGCTCAAAAGGTCTGTTGTACTCCCCCGCCCCTGTTTTGTCTCTTCTCCCTCTCTGAATACCTGTGAAGTGGCTTTCTCTCTCCCCTTCCCTCCTGGAAGGCTTGTGGGATGAATGAGCTGGTTGAACAGCTGGAAGATCAGAAGAGCTCCCAGGTAGACAAGGTGTCTGGACCTATAATTAGACAGCAACAACACACCAGTGCATGGACACTGCCCGAGGTGGAGTGTGACCAACAAGATGCGGCCACGTCATCTCAGTCGCAGGCCATGACACTTTGATTAGGCAGTGATCACACACCCAGTGCATGGACGCTGCATGGACACTGCCCGAGGTGGAGTTGTGACCAAGCAGATGTGGCCAAGTCATCTCTAGTCATAGACCAAGAGGAGCAGGTCCTTAAAAGGGGAAGGGGGCCATGTGCTCAGGAGTGCTGCTTTCTGCCAAACTCTAGTGGGTCATTAGTCCTCCCTAAGCTTACTAACTGGCCCAATTTCAGGTAACACTAAACAGTAACCGTTCCCTCTCTTTTCTTCTGTTGGGAGTGGTTTGGGACCCAGTTCAGCAAGTGCCTAACTGTGCATGTAACTTTAAAGCACATAAATAGACCGAAAGAAGTCAACTTCAGCACATACATAGTCCCAACTGAAATCTCATTGATTTTAACTAGGGCTAGTCATTTGCTTAAAGTCATGAACATCCTTCAGTAATTTCCTGAATTAGGGCCTTTTTGTTCTTGCTCTTCCTGAGACGATAGTCAAGTAACCTTTTCTAAGGCTTCCATGCCAATCCATGGGTTGGCTAGCATAAGGAATTAAAGTGGTGGAGTAATGATGTGAACAGCAATAGGGATATCAGTAAACTAACTCTGCAGGTGAGCAGAACCTACGCTGGCGAGCTGGCTGAGGCTATGTTGGACCCTCTCCCATCTCCCACCTATGCATATTCTTAGCCAAGCACTTCAGATCTTTCAGAGCACAATTTTGCATTATGTTCAAGATATGGGTGGGGCTGAATTTTCCTCTATTTTTCCTGAGCTAGTTCAAAGATTCTTTCATGAACCTATCTATCTTTTGATTTGATATCTTAGAGCTTACTGTTTGTTGACACAGTTAACCAACCAAATAATTCCAACTGGTTAACCTTTTTCACATTGAGAAGTTATTCTCTCTATTCAATATTTTGGTCTATGATTTTAAGTCTCTTGTTTACTACATACAGGGGCTAATTACTGTGGTGTCGTGAAACAAGAATGTGTAAAAATTGAGAAAAATCTCAGCTGAGGTCCCCCTTAATAGCACAGTGCAATGCTTGCCACCATGAAGAGCCATTCAGGATTATGCTATACTAACTAGCAGAAACTCAGCAGTCCTGGAATGGCAATTTGCAGCTATTCATCAGCACAGTACTGCATGCCCACACTTGGCATGGAAAATGTGGTGTGAAACAACAGCAGATGATGGATTATGATTATGGTAAATAACAATGATAATGGCTATTGATTTTTTTTTCTGAGGGACCCTTCTCCACATATTTTATGTGTAAACAGTGACACAACCAGCTGGCATTACTAGATATTGTGAATTAGTACAAAGGAAAAAGGCCCCTTGCTGACATTTATATCACTCTAATCTTTTTGTCCAGGGTAATGAATGTCAAAAAATTGACTTTGTTTCTCAAATGAAGGCTGTCCAAATTGAGTTCTTTTCTTAGAAGGAAACAGAAATGCTATAAAATAAACTTTAGTGAGAAATAGGCAGATGGACTGAAGCTTTCAATCAAGAAAATGTAACCATGTTTTATGCATATATAGTGTGATGGTAGCTGAATCAGTCTGTCATATAATCACTGCCTAGTACACAAATGGGAGGAAGTCTGCCTAGATTATGGGAAAGCAGATGTTCAGAGAGAAGTAACTGAACTTTCCAATCAGTTTAGAGTTCTCTATTTATATACATTTATGTATCGCACACAAAATTTGGATCCAAATTCTGATCTTTTGTGTATATATACACATGTTGTGATGATGTCTAAGGCTGTATTATTTTCACAGTCATAATGGATTGCAGAGGAAATTTTAAATTGACTCTATGCTGTAAAAGATGCGAAATTCAAAATTTCTATCATATTTCTTGCTTACTGTACACATGCAGGGAAAAGTCTGAGAGATGTGGATGCCATCGAGCAAGTGATTTCAGTGCAGGAAACAGGTATGGAGGATGCCTTGTCTGCTACCTGCTGGCTGGGTTTCAGGCTCTCTCATACTGAGCTTCCAGCCCACTGGTAGACAGAAAGAGAAGGAAATAGAAGCTTAGGAGAAAGGAGACCTAACTTTCCAAAAACAAACAAATAATCTGTACCGTCTTCTTGGGAGGAAGGGAACTCCTGGCCCTCTTTCTCTTGAATTATTGTGTTTTCTTTTCCTGCACATCTCTGTAGTCTGATGTGTGCAACCTCCTGCTTTTTTTTACCTGCATGATGAGGACTAAACCATTCAGAATTGGTGCAGCCAAAAACAAGTAAGAACCTAAGGGAAAGTGAACCCATCCCTTTCATGTTCCAGAGTCCCCCAGAGAAAAACAAAAAAATAAAAAAAACTAAACAAACAAACAAAAAACACTGAAATTGTTTGCTTTTTTCTGTAGGGATGTACTGAAACATTCCTAGCATTCAAAAAGCATTCTTTAATGATAATGGCCACATAGACACAGATTCAGCAAGGAACTTAAATATGTGCTTAACTTGAAACGTGTTCAATTCTATTAAAGTCAGTGGGACTTACGTATGTGCTTAAATACTCTGCTGCATCAGGATCTAAAATGTATATGTGGGAAATGTAACGCTGGCCCTTGCGAGTTGCCTTTTTGCTCTATGAAAAAGGGCACTTTTTTCCATGAAAAAATACAGTTTTAGCTCCCAATCCCATAAAAACTTCACTTTAATGTGGCTACTGGATTTCAGGGAGATTACTGAAAGTTAAGTGTGTGCATAAGCCTTTATCAGATTGGGTGTCAGTGACATCCATATGATAAACTGTATTTTTCTTATACTTTTGACCACCTCACCTGTGCTCTGTCCACTAATCCATTTGCCTTCTAATATTTCAAAACTTGAGCATCTCCAAACAGCTGCCACTTTATTTATAATCTACAGAACCTATTTCTTCCTGAAATGTGGAATTTCCTTCTTCTTGGGCAAGATTTGAAGAAGGGTGGGAAGCTGTGATGGTTATAGAAGTGTCTGCTTGCACCTCCTTATGCATGGCTATCAGAGATGGACCTTGTTGCATTTGGTGGGACCACGGGGCAGTATTGAAATCCCATTAAGAGCACCCAACCTCTTGTCCTTGTTTTAAAGGAATGCCATAACTGCACTGAAAATGCCTTGAACACCCATATGGGCAAAAAACAACCAACCACCAACAACAAAAATGCTGTAGCCACACAAGCTGCAAAATTCAGCACCATAAGCTTTTGAAAATTGTAGCCTTTACAACTACAGCCTGATTTTCTTTGTTAAATAGACAAACAAATATATTGATACAAATGCCATCTTTTTTCCCACTTCCATAGGAGAACAAAGATTTTTGTTTGAAGCTCTACTGGCTGTTTTAAAATATATAAATAGATATGTCAAAGTGTCTGAAATCTTTGATGGACAATAATTTCCTTTGAGATCTTTGGCAAATTGCAAGAGAAAGGTATCACTAATTTCCAGCTGTTACTTAACCAGCATTGTTTAAATGAAGAAAACTGGCATACTTTGGGAAAGAGCGTAGACCTTCATTTAAATGATTATGTCAGATACAATAGCAAGATGATTTTTTTACTAAACTACTGATTTATGTCTTGTGATGGGAAATAATTAAAAGTTAAAAAGTACCTGTGAATGTATAGGTTCCTGAGCTTTGGCTGGAATCTTGACAATTCTCCCCCACGCCCCATTAAATCTTGGAGAAAAAAGTCGGAAAGCAGAGCCTAAGCATTGAGAGGAGCTGTCTGACATCAGAACTGGTTCTTGCTTGGCAGCTGAGAAGGAAACATACATGGGAGGGGTGGCCATGGTTGTGAAGAGATGGAAAAGAAAAAACATACTCTGCAGAAATATAAAACCATAGGAAAAAACAATTGTCCAGCTTCCTGTTCAGGCCCTAGAGCATCTCACAGGCTTCAGATCTGGGAAATACATGGAGATGTAAATTTGATTTTTTTCCATGTAATTATTTTGTCCCATCATAAGACAAAAGCAGATGTTCAGTAAGAAAAATATCTTTTACTGTATCCCATATAAAGTCATCATTATATAAAGTGTTCATGAAACACACACACATGTGTGCAAGTTAAGTGTGTGTGTGTGTGTGTGTGTGTGTGTGTGTGTGTGAGAGAGAGAGAGAGAGATTTTCAAGAATGGGTGCCTAAATTAGGCTCTTAAATCAGACCCCAGTCCAGCAAGCTTAACACTATGTACATGAGTAGTCCCTTTAAAATCAATGGAACTATTTATGTATATAGCTGTAGGATCAGGGCCTAAGTTACCAGATTTTCAGCTGTGCTGAGAGCCCAAGGGTTCCCACTGAAGCCAAAACGATCTCCTAGCATTCAGTACTTTTGAAAATCAGGCACATATTTAGGAATCTAATTGTAGGTTCCCATTTTTTAAATCTTAGCTACGTATATTAGAGGTGATGCATGTAGCAAGTCTGTAGATAAGGTTGCCAATACTTTCTATTGTAAAACCTTGTTTTCAGATCCTTACAGCTTTGCTAGATTTTACTGAGTGTTGGTTACAGGCCGATACTTTTATTCATTTATTTATTTTGACAGTTTAAGACAAAAGAGTTCTGGCATTTCTCAGAAGCAGACTATAGGAAAAATACGTTGCTTTGCCCATGTTGAAAAATGTATACAAAAATTTCATTGTAAAGCTGTACTGCTTCCATCCTGTGGATCAAAGACTTGAAATGTGCTCGGGGTAAGGTTCCTTGGTGACTGAGATCTCTCTTTTTTTTTCCCTTTCCCTGTGGAAATCCACCCAAATTTAGCCAAATTATGAGCTTCTGTAAACCTCAGTTCACACATGCTCAATAGAGACTTGTTAGAGTTTGGCAGATATTTTTTCCAAAGACACCATTTGCACTAAGGATGCTCCAGCCGGGGGCTGAAGAGGACTTTCCCTGAAAAGGTTTCTCCTGGAAGCCAGGGGCTGCTGTGCTGGGTTGAGGAACTGAGAGGAGAAAGACTATTCTCACTGATCCTTCTGCTGGTGCCAAGGCAATAGAGAAGAGAAGACAAAAACAGCCTGTCTGAAATGCAGAGGGATTAGGAGCAGGGCCTGGGAGAGTGGTAAAGGGCGAGGACTGGAAAAGGGTTTTGGGGAGACAAGGACAAGGAATTGAGAGTGGGAGTAAGAGATGAGGACTGGTATAAAGGGATCTGGGACAATGTGGAACTGGGACAAGGAGCCAAGGGGTCCAGTGACAGAATGAGCTGTAACCATTAGAGAACACTTCCTGCAGAACCTGGAATGAAATCCCAAATTCCTGAGTTTCAGCATCCGTTTACTATCAGCAACTAGCTGTCAAATCCACTGGCAAAGTATGCACCTCATCTTCCTCTAGTGACTGGCCACACGGAGGATGGCAACCTACCATTGCTAACAATTGCTCTGTTAGCTCAAATAGCAGAGCTCTGTGTTTGCCTCTATATTCAAACCTTACTAATCAATCATGTAGGAGTTAAGGTGTTTTTATATGATAGAATTTTTCTTTTTTGTTTGCTTTTTTAAAAATCTAGGATATTACATAAAAAACTGAATGAGACAGGGTTGCTTTAGAGAAAAATATAGCATGTGATCATGTAATTTAAAGATTGTGTCGTAACGTATATCCACAACAGGGGCAATTTATGGTTGCACAAGCAACCTTAATTCTGGCATATCCTAACTTTCAGGTGCTTGACTTTACAGCTTTATGATGCTCCCTGCTCAATTTTTATGCCCAGTTATATACATATATTTGTAACCTTCAAATCCAACATATTACTATTAACCCTGTACTTTCCTTATCCTTTTTATTCCCACAAGGTCAAATGAATGGGAATGTCTACTTTTCTACATTATGGCTTGGGGAAACAACACATAATGAATGAACAGATTTTGTTTTCAGAGTTCAATCATTCACAGAATTAAAAGCAGAATATTTCCTTACGCTTTGATGTGTTTCAGTTGTTTCACATTGCTTCAAGTTGGAACTTTTTTTTTTGTTATTTTTACAAATCTGCCTGCTGCTAAAACTTTGAAGCTATTCCCAGCTTGTGGTAGAGGAACTGAGATCTGACCATGTGCTATAAAAGATAAGTTCTTTCACATTTGGATTTTCAGTAGGTTTTGTAGCTTCTTGAGCCCCATAACCTCACCAATGAATTCCTTTTGGCTGCAGTGACATCTGTTGGTGAAGGCAGAGTTGATTAACTGCAGGCTTGGCTTCAGTGATGGAAATTAGCCCACAAGCTGCTTCTGCATACAGCAGATGTTTCCTTACTCTCCACACCATTATATTTTGTACTAGTGGAAACATTGGGATGAGTTAATATAGTCCTTGTTCACACAAATAAATTAAATGCTTTAATCTGAAAATCTGCCATTGTCACCCATTAAAGTGCCTACTTGACCACAGAGCCAGGTCCATTAATCACTAATATTCATAAGCATGGTGATACTTCCTTCTGATATAACACAATCAGCTGTACAATAAAAACTCCCCCCCCCCCCCCAAATATTTTTCTTGTCATCTTTCCTGGCTGTAGAACTCTGTAATGTGTCAATGGTGCCGATTCATGAAAAGAGATGCTTTCTTCTAACACTGAACCTTATTACAATAAGGAAAATAATATCCTTAAAACTATACACATTGTCTGTTCTTTGCTGAGTGTCTTCCATAGATTCCTCTTGCCTGGATTCCAGCCATAGAGTTAAAGAAATAGAACACCTATCATCACTCTCTCCAGTCCATATGTATCTACTAGAGATGGATAAAATATATCTATAAAAAAATTCCCACAAGAAATTTTAAACTAATATAGCTTCATTTAAAATTTCAGTTTTCCATGGGAAGTTTTAATGTGAAAAAAAGCAAATGTTTTTGTTTAGTTGTAAAATGATTTTATTTCAGCTTTTGAAACCAGAAATTATTGATTTTCCACGTTTGAATTTTTGAGTCTCTCCTTTTATTGGGGTGGCAGGGTGGGGAAAAATTTACAAAAGGAGCAAAAGGGAGCTGGAACTCTGAAAATCCACAAACTGAAAATAGAGAGGCATTTTTTAAAAGGTCGTATGCCATAACTCCACCTTTAGAAAGATAGGCTCTGATCTGCAAAGATTTAAGGACATGTTTAACTTTAAGTAGGTAATAATTCTCACATGGGACATTGCAAGGAAGGGCTAAGGTGCATAACATATCACTAGATAAGTCAAGATGTAAGCAGAAGTTCTCAGTGGAACTACTCATATGCTTAAAGTTAAGCATGTGTATGAGTCTCTAGCATTAGGGATTTACTGATTTTTCATTTGAAACAACACTGAGCTCCTTGTTCTAAACACCAACATTTATAAAATATATTTCTACTTATTGCTTATTTTTTTGGGCAGAGTGCATTAGATATGTCAATGCACAGAAAAAAATCCTCATCATTGTGCTTTTGTTTCTAATAAGTGCTATCTCGCTATAAAGTTCTCCATAATTCCAATTAATGGTCTTGAGTAATACTCTGCAACCTATTATTTGCTTAGAAACATCTTGTTAGTTCAGATCCCCTTTCCTTTTATGAAAGAGAAATGCATTTTTCATCACTGATATGTGTTCAGCAGGAATGAGGAAGGGGAATGTTGTATTTGTGAAAGTATATTATGGAAAGATATTATAGGGGGTTATCTAGTTTTATGTAAACAAACCCCAGTAGCACATTGTCCTATATAATCAAACTAGTAAAGTCCTGTCACCACCATCAACAAAATCAGGTAGTAGCAGGAGAAAATCAGGAATATGTTACAAGTCTGGTTAAAATTTCTCCTTTGTACCTCAACATATCTGGGTCAAAACTCAGTAAGTACAAAGGAATGTAGCTCTACTGATTTCTGTGTCCATTTGCACTGGGTTAGGATCTGATCATACACTTTATATCCTTTTTCCTAACATTTTAGTTAACAGGAGGGAGAATTTCTTGGTTCTATACTGACACAATAAAATAGAGGAATTCATACAATATTTTAGGGAATTAGTTAATGTGTTTGTGTTCTTCTGCCCTCTTGTCAATAGACTCACAATGGCTGTTCTGTTTGCCATAGTCCACATAGTTACTAGTCCCTTTTTTACTACAGTAACTCCTCACTTAACATAGAAAAATGCAACTTTAAGTGAAATGATGTTAAACAAATCCAGTTTTCCCATAAGATTTAATGTAAATGTGGTGGGTTAGGTTCCAAGGAAATTTTTGGGGGGCAGACAAAGGGCATTATATACTGTACAGTACTGTGATGGGGAGGTACCCCTAGCTTATCCCTGGTGCTCAGAGTGGGGGTGCGAGGTCTGGGAGGAAGTTAGGGTGGAGGTGCGGGAGGGCAGTCAGGGCTGGGGCAGGCAGGAGGTGCAGAGCACTTACCTGGGGCAGCTCCTGTTTGGTGCACGGGGGGGTGCAGGTGGCTCTGCACGGTGCAGCACTGCCCCCATGGCTGCAATTCTGGGAGCTGCAATTCTGGGAGCTCCCCCCGCCCCCGGCAGGCAGGGCCACCTGGAACGCAGGGGCTTTAGGGGCTGCAGGGCCCTGGGATAAGGAGGCCTTGGGGCCGTAGCCTGCAGCTCTAAAGCCTCTTTTGGCATGTGGCCCTGTGAGCATGGGCTGGAGGACTCAGGAGAAGCAGGGGCAGCCGCGCAGTCAGCGGCCAGAGAGAAGTGGCGCTGTCCCTTCCAAAGCGCTGCTTCTATCCAACTGGCTTTGAAGGGGAAAGCACCACTTCTTTCCAGCCAGCCCCCTTAGCCCAGGGCCCTGCAGCCCCTAAAGCCCCTGTGTTCCAGGTGGCCCTGCTCCCCAGGGGGAGAGGGGAGGGGCAGCTTCCCCGCTCACTCACTCAATCTCTCCTCCCTTCCCTCCCTCCCTCCCAGAAAGTCCTAAGCACTGGGAGGGAAGGAGGGAGGAAGAAAGGGAGGGGAAGGAGGCGGAGAATAGGAACTTGTGCAATGCTCCCTTGTAAAGTCAGCCAAACAATGTTATAAGAGAGCATTGCACAACTTTAAACAAGTATGTTCCCTAAGGGAGCAGCAACCTAACTTTGAAACAATGTTAAGAGGGAGGATGTTAAGTGAGGAGTTACTGTACTAGCTAACTTTAGATCAGGTAGTAAGGATCTAGTTGCTAGCTCCTAGTATCTCTAATGAGCTGCCCGTAATATAAGTGAGGCTCTGCATTCTCCACTAGCTTCAGTTTCTGGGTGGTCTCAGGTGTAGACCCACACACAGCAGATTACACTAGTCTAGTCTTGCAGTTATTTATGCCTTTGTTGATGCAGTAAAGGCCATATCAGAAAGAAAAGGTCATTTTTCTTTTGCCATGTGCTTACGATCATCTCATAGCCATAGGTGCTACCTGTGCATCTAGGATCAGCAGAGGCATTTATAAGACTCCTAAATTATGAAACTTCATTACAAATGGTAGCCATACGTCCTCAATCAGGAGTCTAGATAAAACCTTCACCAAGTTATCCAGAGGATTCCCTCTCAACCTATCATCATACTTCTTCCTTGTCTGGTTTAAGTCTCAGCCAGCTGTCCCTTATTCTAGTCAGTTTCATGTAAGCACTAGCAGCAGCAGCAATGATGATGGCATAGAACTAAGTATCATCAGTATACTGAAGACATCACTGCCCAGGTTGCCTTCCAGCACATCTCCTTAAGACCTTCACATACATGTTGAACAGAAGCGGTAGCAAGATGCGACAATGTAGGAACCCACATAAGAGAGATTCTATGAAGAATAAGAATTGCCCAAATATACCCCGTGGGATCCTCTCCAATAAAATGAGCTGTGTTATTCAGAAATGACTCCCTCCATCCACCTCAGCTGAGATGTACAGATGTCTCAACAACACCTTATGGTCAAAAATATTTAATGTAGCCAATGCATGTACATAAACTGAGCATACACAATTGTAAAAATAATCAAGTGTTTTAAGTGCCTATTTTAATTAGGATACTGGTATCATTCAATTTCTTTCAGCAGCCGTATTTTCAAGGTAAATTGCATAAACGTGTGAACACAGTGAAATAAAAAAAGATAGAAGACTCCCAAGAAATTCTACCACCAATATATATTATGCAATGCCCTCAGCCACAACCTTTTTGAACATATGTTTGCATCATGATACTCCAAATTATTCTTCATTTTTTAAATTTGATTAACGTACACACAAAAGCAAAGTGCAGATGCAACTTTTGATTTTAAGGAAAACACTTTTTTAAAAAACAAATAAAAAGCCTCAGTTTAAAAAGCATACTGACTGTGCCAAAAGGGGTTCAAGAGACTTTTTTCTTAAATTCAGCCAGAATTAGAACCCCAAATTTTTGTGGCTCCCAAACAATTTTTCTGAAAAATAAGGTAAAATTTTCTAAAGTGCCTAAATGATTTAGGAGCCGATGTCCAATTTTTGAAATGACACAACCAAATTTTCAAAAGTATTCAGGTGTGTGAAGATGTAGCTAGTGCTGAATGGGGTTTTCAAAAGGACCTAAGCAGGTTAGGTACCTAACTCATTGAAATTGTTGCCTCTCTCCCCATGTCTCCTGCCACATCTGCTGTTTGCCAGGGCACTTGGCACAGATCCCTCTCATTATAAAAGAGTGGGAGTGGGTGGCAGGGGTTTCTCTGTGAGGGCTCTGAGACTCTGGAACTTGCATTCCCCTTTTACCCTACAGTCAGGAATAGTCCAAATTTGGTGACCTTCTGGGCATTCTGCAAAAGGCACCTTTTGACTGGATTTTGAAGAAGACTGAGGGTATGCTGCCTAGACAATAAAGGAGCAGAAAGGAGTGTTGGTAGGTGACTGGCTGAGTGCCAGGTGTTTTTTTAAATAAAACTTAATACATAAAATAAAATATGTACATGAGAATTTAGTTAAGGTTAAAATGTTTAATTAACTTTTTAAAATAACTGTTTGTATTTACACAGTTATTTAAAAATAACAGTATAGTATTGTATATGATATTGTATTGATATATCTCCTTCTAAGAATAGATAAGGGCACGGTACCCATGCTGATTCTTTAAGATATGTCACCAGCATTTGACTATAGTGTCCCTAGCAGGGATGGATGGAAGTTCTTTGAAACGACTCAATTATTTTTAATATGATAGAAGGTAATTATAGGTAGTTGCACATCTATCCCCAAGGCAGCTGTTGAGCTCAGTATAATGGAGTTCTATGCTCATGAGCAATGGGGCCGTTTAGAGTGATGGTTAAAAAGACATTTAGGATGTGCTGTTTTTGGTATGCAGTTGATACCTAACTTTATGCTTCCATTTATTCTGACTTGGCCAATATAGTGGGATAGGATTACCCATGCTGGCAACCTAGATTTAGGTGAGGGATAGCGGGAAACTGAAATAATATTGGTAGGTTAGGAATGAAGCCAGGAGAGGTGGCAAGAATTGTCAGCATCCTTGTTTGAGGAAGTGCCACTGCCAATTGTGACACAGGTTTGAAGGGGTCTTATTGCACTCAAAGCTGCTACTGGATGCTTAGATTACCAGTGGTAGTTAAAAGTAGGGCTGTCAAGTGATTAAAAAAAATTGCAATTAATTGTGTGATTAAAAAAAATTACTGTGATTAATACAGTTAATAGAATACCGTCTATTTAAATATTTTTGGATGTTTTCTACATGTTCAAATATATTGATTTCAATTACAACACAGAATACAAAGCGTACAGTGCTCACTTTATAGTTATTTTTTATTACAAATATTTGCACTATAAAAAACAAAAGAAATAGTATTCAATTAATCTAATACAAGTATTGTAGTGCAATCTCTTTATAATGAAAGTTGACCTCACAAATGTATAATTATGTACAAAAATAACATTAAAAAATAAAACAATGTAAAACTTTAGAACCTACAAGCCTGCTCAGTCCTACTCCAGCCAATCGCTCAGAAAAACAAGTTTGGTTGCAATTTGCAGGAGATAATGCTGCCCATGTCTTGTTTACAATGTCACCTGAAAGTGAGACCAGGCATTCACATGGCACTGTTGTAGCCAGCATCACAAGATATTTACATGCCAGATGAGCTAAAAATTCATATGTCCCTTCATGCTTCAACCACCATTCCAGAATGCATGTGTCCATGTTGATGATGGGTTCTGCTTGATAACAATCCAAAGCAGAGTGGACCAATGCGTGTTCATTTTCATCATCTGAATGATGAACAAGCAGAAGGTTGATTTTCTTTTTTGGTGGTTTGGGCTCTGTAGTTTCTGCATCTGAGTGTTGCTCTTTTAAGACATCTGAAAGCATTCTCCAACCCTCATCCCATTCAAATTTTGGAAGGCACTTCAGATTCTTAAACCTTGGATCGAGTTCTGTAGCTATCTTTAGAAATCTAACATTGGTACCTTCTTTGCATTTTGTCAAATCTGCTGTGAAAGTGTTCTTAAAATGAACATGTGCTGGATCATCAGCCGAGACTGCTATAACATTAACTATATAGCAGAATGTGGGTAAAACAGAACAGGAGACATACAATTCTCCCCCAAGAGTTGTCAAAAATTTAATTAACGCATTATTTTTTTAACAAGCATTGTTAGCATGGAAACATGTCTTTTGGAATGATGGCCAAAGCATGAAGGGGCAGCTGAATGTGTAGCATATCTGGCACATAAATACCTTGCAACGCTGGCTACAAAAGTGCCATGCGAACACCTGTTCTCACTTTCAGGTGACATTGTAAATAAGCAGTCAGCAGTATCTCCCATAAATGTAAACAAACTTGTTTGTCTTAGCAATTGGTTGAACAAGAAGTAGGACTCAGTAGACTTGTAGGCTCTAATGCTGTACGTTGTTTTGTTTTTGAGTGCAGTTATGTAACAAAAAAAATCTACATTTGTAAGTTATACTTTCACAATAAAGAGATTGCACTGTATGAAGTGAATTGAAAAATACTATTTATTTTATCATTTGTACAGTGCAAATATTTGTAATAAAAATAATATAAAGTGAGCGCTGTACACTTTGTATTCTATGTTGTAATAGAAATCAATATACATGAAAATGTAGAAAAACTTCAAAAATATTAAATACAGTTCAATTGGTATTCTATTGTTTAACAGTTTGATTTATTGCGACTAATTTTTTTTAATCTCGGTTAAATTTTTTGAGTTAATCGCTTGAGATTAATCGCAGTTAATGACAGTCCTAGTTAAAAGCCTATTTACATCTATATAAGCTGAGACAAAAACCATTACAAAATTTTCAGGCAATTAAAAAAAATAAATACACCCAGCCTTTTTCAAAACTGGGTATTTTTATGAATTTTGTTGTTTGTTTTCTAATTTTTTTGAAACTGGAAACAAAAAAGTCATTTTTCATGTTTTTGTTTTATTGTTTTTCAATTTTTTTTTTACTATTTTTCCCTTCCTCCTTTCTTTGCTGGGGAAAAAGCAGGGGAAATAGGAAAATTTAAATTGTTTCAAACTGAAACTTTTCCAGATGGAACATTTTCTATCTCCATTATAGTTTTCATGAAAAAAATTCAATAAATAAAAAAAGATCCATTTAGAAACTTGTGGAATGAAAATTATTTTGAAATTTTAGAGATTTTTTGGGAATTGTTTATCCATTTTGCAGTTAGCTCTATGTTTCTTCTGAACCTGAATCTCACTATACTTATCCATACATATGTATAGAGATGAATGTGAAAGAGAGAAATGTTACAACCAGAATAAAATGGATGTGTATGATATTTTGGTACATTTTCTCAATACTAACTCATCTAGGTTGTCCTAGCACTGTTATAAGGGGCAGGAAGGGATATTGAATAAGTCATAGTTATATTTCCGTGTTAGCCTTGTTAGTTTAGTGAGGAGATATGGACGACATATTTCATTTGGTTTATTTTCTAGACTTACTAGATGAGAGGTGTCTCTGTCTCTCTTTGGCATGTCGTAGTGTCCTGTTGACATTGTTATTTGGAAAATGCTTAACACAGACTTTGTAAGTATTGCAGTAACATAGTCAACTAAAATTACATTTAAAAACAGCAAATTTACTTCCTGTATTAACTCACTAAGCAACTAATAATTCAGCACTCTGTTATAGAATTTAAAAAAATACTATTTGTGGGATTTTCCTATCACTATTTTTAATGTTTTAGCTATTAACCTAAAATATATAATATAATTGTATACATATTTCTACATGTATTAGTACTAAGCAGTGTAGAGGGGATCTAAAAGACATTGTGCCAGCTAAGGGAGGATCCCAAGTCACAAGCATAGCAGAAGAGACCCCCTTGCAAGCCCTGGCATAAGGTTTATGCCAACGGAGGGAGCAGGACTACACCATACAGCACTGTAGACATCCTGCGCAGCATTGTGGCCCATAGAAGCACAGTACAAAAGCTCACCTACAGTATTTTAAATTTTCCTGGTCAGGGAATGTTATAGAAAAATTCATGCTAATTTTATTAAAATCTCACAAAAAAACCAGAAAGATTTTCTGATCTTTTCTTTTCTCAGCAAATTACGGGGGGTGGGTGAGGGAGGGAGAAATAATTTATGTTTTAACAAGATATTCTATAGTCTCAGATATTCAGTAAATCTCCCAACTACACTATAAAATATATTGAGTTTAACATTAGTTTTTAAACTTGTTTGTGAGTGAACTGCATTCAAACACTCTGTCTAGGACCATACCATGATTTTGCTCAAATAGACACCTAAGATAGGGAAGATTTTTTTTTAACCTGGTTAATAACACACATATATATCCATTCACATTGACCAGGCCAAACTGGTTCAATCACAACTGCATTTAAAGAGCCATTGTTAAACTCTGTATTGGTGGTGTAGAATAGGTATCATTTTACCTTTTAATTTCCATACGTTTGATACTTGGCTGGAAATTGAAATTCACGTAAATGAATTTAAGCAGTATGCTCTGCAAATCTTTTTCTGCTCTTTTATAATCTTAGTTTTAAAATTTTGATCAAGACAGCAACGCTGAGAATAAGAACAGTGTGTATCACCAGAGGGGGAAAATGATCAGAAAAAAAGAATACTATCAAGTGAAACCTCCTCTTTCTCTTCATCATGGGGCTGCTACTTTCTCTCCACATATAAGAGAATACTGTGTTTCTTGTAATATCTCACCTGGACTCATTCTTCCAAAATTCAGTTTGCTTATTTCCAGGACACACTAGAGTCAATAACATGCCAGGATGTTTTACATTGTACACTACATTTCTGGCAGAAGAGAGATGGGGAACAGATAAAATTGCTCCTCAGAGTTCCCAGTTTTTTCTGGAGAATGCTTCTGAAAACAGAAGAGGCTCTTAAGCCTGACAAGACATTTAGTGTAAGCAATTTGCATTCTATATCCCCTAAGAAAAGGCGGAAGACAGAAAAGCTCCAACAAATAATATCACAGGCAAGGTTTGTTGATGATACTGAACTGGAAGACTCATTAACTAATAAAGGACAATGTAAAATGTAATCTGATTCAGAATGACTGGAATTGTTTAAGTACCTGACTAATAGAGTGCAAATGGAGTTCACTGCAGATTCAAATATTAGTAAATTCGGGAGTAAAGAGCCACAAGATATGAGATAAATAGTAAGGCAGGGTAATAAACTGTCAAAAAAATAGAGTTGAAAGAAATTGGAGGAAAATGTTATATTAAAAGTCATCAGATTGTCAGCTACGATGAAGAAAGCAGTTAGAAATATTGCTAGAGGAATATACAGAAGGAGGAGATTTAAAGAAACCCTATAAAGAGCAGTATACATCACTGTTCACCATAGATATAATAGTCTGGCATGATAGCAAGTCTCCTTAAGTTATTTTATAAGAAAAGATTAAGGAAGTTGAACCTATTCTCACTGGAGGAAAGGAGACTTCATAATGATCTAATTTAGAGATTTTTAAATTGTAAAAGGGATTGATAAAATTGATCCACGCAGTGCTGAACTGTTATAGCCTTACATTCAAGAAGTTTGCAATCAGCTCTCTGTGGAGAAACAAATCAATAGAATCTCTCAGACCTGCCAAACTCCTCTTTATGTCAAAGAGGTTCATTCTGAACAGCAGACTGTTTAAGTAACTTAATCAGTTCTTGGGGTGGGGTGGGGGGTGTTCTGTGCGCACATGGAACATGTACCTGTCACTGGGATGCGGAAGAAGGAGTGGGGACATGGCTTCAGTTAACAGAAGCAATTATCTTTAAAGCTCTAGTCTGAACATTTATCTTTAATGTACTACATAAAATAATATACTAGTATGTTCTTAGGAAAAGTAAATGTAAAGCAATGGAGTTACCCAAGTGTTACTCTATTCACATCAGTGTAAGTGAGAGGAGAATTGGGTCCATAAGGACCTGGACCACTTTGTACAGTCATTTATTACCATGCAAAATGAATGTAAAATATTTCCTGATCTGAATGGTTACACCAACTTTACCCTCTCTTTGCACTGGTGGAAGTGACTATAGAAAGTGCAAGGTAAGAGAGAATCAGGGTCCCCAATCATAAGCACTGGATTTAGCCTTCAGCTGCAGAACTGTATTAGCTTTATAATTCTCCCTTCTCCCCACAGCACCCCAATGACATGGAAAAATACAAGTTTAAAATAGACTTTTAAATTTCGGGGGAAAATACTTAAATTATATGACGTATATAATGTGCACTAACAATATTAGTTCCTTGTCTCTTGAGAAAGAAAGTTAAAAAAAATTCCTGCACATAATTCTTACATTTTCTTAATTGGTATAATTTTTCTCGAAGATTACAATTAAGGGACTTCAGTTTCTTGGATTTTGATTGGAATGAAGTCATAAATTGTAAATGAACAAAGATTGTCCATACTCAACTGTTTTTTACAAGTTGGAAACATTTCAATTTGCAAACCCGTTTCCTAGGTTTGAAGTTGGTGTTGTTTGAAAATTGGTTACAGTCTGTTAAGTAGTCCTGATAAAATAGCAAAGAACTAGAACAGAGTGAAGACAAGACTTGCAGTTCAATGGGCCAAGTGCATCCACAATATGGTGAATAGAATACACTTAGTATAAGTTTGTCCCAGCCTGTCAGGATGGGCATGCGCTATCTATATGATTGGAATAAAAAAAGATTAATCTTCTGAGGGGCAGGTAGTTGTTTACTACAGCCAAATGGATTAGGTCTTTTACATCAAGAATTATTCAGAATCAGGATTTCTATTTGTGGTTTGTTTCGTTTTCCATTTGGTTGTAGTGTCTTCTTTCTGAGCTGCAAAATGGTCAATTAAGAAGTGTTGAGGCTACTTTCTGATGGGTGATTGGAAGGAATATGGTGGTCAGGGCATTCCCAATTTCAGTGCTGAATGGATTCCTATATATAGCAATCTCCATTTACTGATCAGAATAAGCTATCCAGGTTAGATTGGGTTACACTTTTAATGCCAATCCATCTAATACAAATCCTAATTCAGGAAGTTTCCCACCACCAGTGCTAGTCATTGCTTTTCTCTGCAATGCAGTAATTTGGGATGTACCAATTTTTATTGCTCTTCCTCTGGATGGATAAAAAATGGTGGGAAGCATTTTCATCCATAAATATGCAGATAAAGCCATTAAGTAGCATTGAATCATCAAATTATAAATCAACTTAGACAAATAAATACAAACCCCATCTAGAGCTTGCCAGCTCCTGAAATTTTGACCGGAGCCTGTAGGGGGTCCTGCCATATGGACTACAACAATAATGACTACCAGAGGCTTCTGACATAATTTCACAGCAATCTTTGAGCCAGGAGTGGTGACAGAATGAAATCTTTGCTAATGCCAATAGGGAGGCTTCTGCAGATGGTGATATGGACAAGCAGTTTGCTGGGCCAGTGCTGCTCAGCACCTCAATGAGAGGGGACAGCCTGACTCAGAGATAGAGACTAGGTTTAGTTTCAGGTTTGAGTTTTGGAGCTGTGAGAGAAGCAGAACAGCTCAGGGAATCTCTGGTTAAGTTCCCCTCCATCCCCACAGTGGGAGTCTTTGAACTGGTGGAGGACCTAGTGTATGGGCCAGGCAGTACCAGGCCTGCAGAGATCAGCATCCAGAAAGACAGAGCTTGAACCTGGCTTTGGCTGCCAAGAGCTAGCTGAGACCTCCATGGGACTCTGGACTAGGGAACCAGGAGAGGACGACGTACAGGTACAAAGACACAGTAAAGTTAATCCCTCTTGTTAAGCTGGCTGATGTTTGCAGCACTCAACTCTGGCCTCATCCGCAAAGTACTTCATGCCTGGGAACGTGACACAGAGGGGACTGGGGGTTGGGAACAGTTGAGAGTGTTGGGAGGTGGGGAATTGGTTGATTTGTTAATGTTTAATGTTTAACTTTGTCCTTCCCAAGATCCCATTTTCCAGCTCCCTTGGTTATATTGTTGATTTGGGATGTGTTATTTCTTTGCTGGGACTTGTGTTGATGTATCTCATTGTTTTTTGTGTACTTGATTTTCTTATCTTTGCCATCAGTGGTAGCATTATTCATTTTCTCAAGGGACAGCATCTCTTGTGTCCTAGGCAGAATGGGAGGCGTGGTGGATGGCTCCAGATGTCAGAAAAAAAGACCCAGCCCAGGCAAGGCAAGGGGAGAAACCACTCTAAGTAGCAAGTACCAGGGAGAAAGGCTGAGCCACATTGCTGAGGAGGGTTGCCTTTTCCTGGGGCTACAAAATACCGTTTTAAAAGTTGCTCTCAACCTTCAAAACTGAGCTTAAACAGATTTACAGGTAACTGAGACACAGGTCTCGCGTCAGCTCTCTGCACGGGGTGAATTTCACCTTGGTGCACCAGGCTTGCATCAATAAAATATATTTCCTAATAGTTGTATGTAATGAACTGGTAATTTTATGTGTGTTGATTATATTTCTACTTGTCTCAAACAGAAAGGTCAGTCAAGATGCACTATTTCATTACCTTTAGAAATACATTGCTCAATATTCTGATACTTGTAGTGGAATAACATATGGAGAGCCTAGGGCTAAGCCAATCTGATTACAGAATGAGCCCCACCTGAGAGGGATTTGGCAATTCCCCATAAAGAGCAGAAGATGGATGCAATAAAGAGGGAGAACCAGACTTAAGTGATGATGAAGGGCAGCTGGAGAAAGAGCACAAGGAAGAAACTCCAGAGAATAATGAAACGTTCTCCGGACAGTGGCCTGGGAGAGATCCTGAAACCTAGAATAGATGGTTTCTCTACTGGTGCTGAGGAATGTGGCATACAAGGGTTATTGAACTCAGCAGGGTATTGCCGGCTAAGCCAGGAAGACAGACTGAGAAATAGCCCCAGTGAAGGAAAAGGATTTTGTTTGTGTTAATGATACTTTTTTGGAGTTTTAAGTTTGGATAGTTGTGATCCTGGAAGGAGTGGACTTAATCTGGTGAGCTGACTGCAACGCTGAGTCACTGGAAGAAAAATGATCACAGTGTTGGAGAGACTGTTGGCTCAGGGTGCTACAGAAACAAGAACTGCTACCCTACACCTGCCTATAAGGGGTTGTCTATTGGTGAGTGGATTTATTTACACATGGTTTGACTTAGTATAACTAGACTTGCCCTAAATGCCTCTTCTTTCCTGTAAGGATATCTGTAAAATTGTTCTGTGTCTAAAAAGACTTGCTAGGATTTAGCTGTCTGAATACTCACTACAGCTGTATCAAGTCAAAAAAAACCAGAACAAAATACAGTCTGTTATAACTATCAATTGAGATATTGTGTTACAGCCTTGGATTGTGCTCAAGTTTAGCATGAAAAGTGAAATTGTCCAAACTTTAAAAGACGAAAAACATCCAGTGGCGTAAGGAAATCTGAACAATAGCGTAGTTTTCTTGGATAGCTAAAGTTGAGGAGTTAAGGCTAAGTGGGTCATGAGAAGTACCAACAGAGACAGCTTTGTGATCTATGAAACTAACATTGACTTTCATTCACTATTTTTTATTTTAAAAAGTGTAATATTCTGTCTATTGTCCTGCTCATATTCCATTCTTTTTGGAAAAAGTTGCAAATTTAAAACTATGTAGCATCTGAAGATCTGATACTTCTGTAAATACACCATAATTATAACTGTTCTGAGTCTGTTCCTATGATAGCTAGACACTTTAAATATCACTTGATATAAAAGACAAGAGTTAGCAGTAGAATATTCTCTATGAGGAGCCCTCTGCTTTAGAACCAGCTTCCATACTGGTTCTCAAGTACCCAGTCATTTGACATGCTTCATGACCAACCTTTTTTTTAAATGTAGGCTTTTGAAGAGGGAAGTTTTTGATGAAAGTGAGGATTATGGTGGAGCGAAAATTCTTTTTCCTCTAGGTTAGGTTTTACTTTAATTTGTTTGGGATTAGTTACTGATTTGAACAACCAGTTATTGTTTGTCTTATTTTAAAGATAAATATACAATCCCTTTTCTGTATGTTTGTATGACAGAAATATACAAATCTAGAAATGTTAAACATTGCAATATACCATCACAAGTGAGAATCTTCTGTTTTCTTTTTGGCTGATCAATGGCAATCTCTAATTCTTTGAAGGTCAATAGGCTGTTTACACTGACTGCGGACTGCCAGCTAACTTTTTTGCAGCTAGATTTATAAGGACTAATTCTGGGCTTGCAGGTGTCTTGTTCAGAGGTGACGATAAATATTTCTGCCTTTTGTCAAGACTAGTGGAGTTATTGCCCATAAACTGCCAGATGCATAGATTAAAGTTGCCAGATGGATCTGTGGTCTGCTCCTGTCACTCCATGTAATTTCATGGAGCTCAGCACTATCCTTTTTTTCTCTAGCATTCTCTTTCTGTCTAGTTGTTTTTCTCACATCAAAATTACATGGGGTATTCATCTTCTATGCACTGGTTGTTGGATGTCTGCTAGCTATAGTAACACCGAGACACAACTTTGAAAATACAGAAATGCTGGGGCTAAAAGAGTGCAGGAATCTCTGTACTCCCTGCGGTTCTTAACTGCATACAATACTCCTTGCAGTATCAAGACACAGAAGAATGAGGCTAAGCCTTAGCTCCACTGATTTCAATGACAATTCACACCAGCTCAGGATCTGCCCCACTAACTCTGAATTTTCCTGCCCGGCATGAGCTGTCAAATTTTCAGTTTATGAAAGAGTTATTTTTAGCTGTCTTGTTGGGATTGCTGGTGAAGAATCCTATTCTCACTTAGTGCCTGAGCTCTAGAGTGGCTGAGCACTTGCAGTTCCTATTGACGTCAGTAGGAACAGTAGAAGCTTGGCACCTTTGAAAACTAGGCCATGAGCTTGTCACCCTATGAATTCAATCTTGGTTTATATTGCTCTGGAAAACAAACATCCACTTGAGTATACACTGAATTTTGTGGATGCTTCTGATAAGCAATGGTGTTTCTTTTTAGAACTTTATTTTTAGTGTGAGTCTTGACATTTGGGGAAAAAAAGAGAGGAATAAACTTCTAGCATGTTATGCAGTTTTCACCTAATCACACTGTTTATCAGCCATACACTGCTTAAATCAACACACAAGTGTTCTATCTATCCAGCATGGTCTTGGAATGTAACAAATAGATGTTGTAATTTCACAGGTTTTAGTAATTGCACAAGCTCACATGATGCATACAAGATTTTCAAGGAATCGTGTATCAGAGGGGTAGCCATGTTAGTCTGTATCTACAAAACAATGAGGAGTCTGGTGACACCTTAAAGACTATCAGATTTATTTGGGCATAAACTTTTGGGGCAATTTTTTTTAAATTTCTCATAAGCTAAACAAACATGGCCTTCAAAATTACAAGCTGTACTGTAATTATCTGAGGAGAATTCAAATCCTCTCTCAAATATTAACTGACCAGAAACAGTTAACAAGGTCATAACGCTTGTTTTGAAGTCAGATTTGGATTAAATGTACATGACAATGTTTAAGTGACAGTAATACAAAGTGCAATATAAATAATTACAGAGCCCAAAACCTATGTTAAAAGAACATAACTTATGTTATAAATCAAGGAATGTAGAAATGCCAGATTTAGTTTATGCATGAAGCCTTAGTGTGCAGAATTTGAATCCTAGGTCCTCAGCATTGTGCTGCTGCTATTTGAGCTACAGGTCTAACAACATTGGCTGGCAGTGAAGAAGGCTATTTTCCCAGCGCAAGGATGGATTCCTGAGTCCAAGGTCTGGACTGGGTGTTGGTGGTTTGGGGAGCTCAGTCTGACCATGTTGTCTCTCCTTTGCCCAGAAATGAGTGCGCTCCTTCCCTGTGTGTTGTTTCCAGAATGGGATTGGCCACTGGCATAATATGCTTGGTCTAGAAGATGACTAGGAGGAGACAGGCCAGTCCATGTCTGTCTGTCTCTCTCTGCCTGGGTGGTGGTGGGTAAATGGGCCAGGGTGAAGGGGGAAGGCACAGCAGTGGGCACATGTTGGGTCCAAGGACTCACATAGTGGGAGGTGGCCAGCCAGCTCTCTTCTCCCCCACTGTTGGTGCAGCTGCTCTGCCATCTTTGTGGTGTTTCTTAGTGCAGTACATTGCTATTGCTTCGGTGGTGGTGTGGGCTTGGCTTCAAAGGGGGAGAAAAGGCACTCTGTAGCCCAAAGAGATTCTCCTTACTGAATACCAGAAGGCTTGTTGCAAACAATGAGATCATTTCCAAAAAAATGTTTCAAGAATCCTTTATAATGGCTATATTTTTCCCTCTCAACCAGCTGCTTCTACAAAGGTGACTTGCGAGCTTTAACTCTTCAGTGTCTCTAATTTAAAACAGTAAATTGTGTGTTCTGTTAGTTCAGAAAATGGACTCAAGTCTTTGAAATTTTCAAAATAAAAATGATTGATTAGTTTAATACTGAGGCTCACAAATGCTTGAAGGTTTCATCATGAGATGTTTAGTCTGCTTGCTATGTAATTTGTGCTGTCACACTAAAATGCATAAAATATCCATACACTAGTCTTAAAAAAAAAAATGCACATAGGCACTAAGATCAAATTCACAGATGGGTGGTGTCATAGAGTACACTCCTGTAGTATGTACTTGTCCACCAGTTAATTTGCTCCCAGTCCCATGCTCAGTATCTCTCTTTTTAAAACATAACCACAGTTGGGAGGTTGTTTTTCTCTTCTAATTGTTCAACCCTCCATTCAGGCTACTGATTCGCTTCTCCAAATATATGATCACACATCAAAATATTTCTATGCACGTTGACTCCAGCCCCACTCATCTTTCCCTTCCCCCATTATCGAATCCTTCTAGTCTGCACTTTCTCAGACTAAACTTCAGGAGTACTTAGTAGCATGTATCTTTTCTGCTTTCATATTTCAGCACTGATTTATATTTTACTTCAACCCAACTCAGTGATGTATGAGACTTGCTGCTTCTGAGAGCAAGGGTATCGAACTCACTAAAATGTTTTGAAACTGTACCATGAAAGCTATGTTAAACTAAATTATATTGCCCAATGACTCAGTTCTTTAAAGTATTGCTCTCAAAAATAAGTACTTTGATTACAAAGAGGGAGACTTTGGTGCTATGATTAGACCTTGGAATCCATGGCAGAAGCACTGCCTTTTAATGTTGCAACATTGTAGCAATAAGGAGTTGTAGATATTGAAACACCTCCAAATTTATTACAGCAAAATAGTACTGGTAACTATTTTTTGTTTCCTCCTCCGGTTATTTTGGATATTCCTTTTTAGCATTTCAAATGAATGCAGTGTTTTGTGATATGTTGGTGTGCTGTGTAAAGCTTGCTTTCTGTAACAGATGAAGTTATAATTCTGTGTAACAACAGATTCCCAGTCTACCATTATTTGTACTACCTGTTAAAGTTTTAAAGATAACTTTGGGAGGCTTATTCCCAAAGAAACATTGACCTGTCAAAATAGGTATTTTATAGTAGGTAGCCTGGTTATTTTACCACTGTCTCACAAAGAGAACATATTGAAGAGGAATGTAATATCTGGCTATGAAAGGCTGTAGGGGCTGATTGCGCAGTTTGAGAGTGGATTTCTGGGCATAGAGTTAGACAGACATTTTACAGAAATGTCCTGTCTGGCTTATTGAAATCCAGCAGCACCACTATTTCATTCTTTCCTTGATTCTCAGAAGGAAAAAACCACGTCTAGTTCCAGTGCTTTACTACAAAGGTCATTGTAAATCCTCAGACTAGAGGAAGACTCTGGAAGTATATCTGTCAGAATTTGGCAGATGAGGTCTCTGACACTGGAAGATAAAGAGGAAGAATATTATAACCTTATAGTAAATGTTTCCTCAACACTAGAGAGATGCAACCTGCTCAAACTTATGATCAAAACAGGGATTTAAACTAGCATTAGGCTTGGTCATAGGAGAATTCCAGAAAACTAATGTTCAGAAACCAAAATTAATTTCTCTCACTCTGAGTATTGTTAAGTACACTCATGTTGAGTATTGGTCCTAAAGTAAACATAGAGGCAGCTGAAAACCCTTTCCCTACATGATTACCTAGCCCCAAAGCTCCCCAGTGGAGAATTGTCCTCTTATAGGAACACTCTCTCTCCCAGCATGCCTTTTATGAGCCCCTTTAAATTTGACAGTGATCTGCAGCTGCATCTTTATAGTGGCAATTTTGAAACTGTTTGCTGCTTGCTGTGTCTCCCATTCTGTTTTCCTTTTCACATTCCACAATGTAGTCTCACAGTATTATCTTTGACATTTGTCATAATCGATAGTTGCTTCTGTATTTTAAGCTACCACTACAATTGCAGCTCTTTATGCTATAAAGACGAAACTACCACCACTGGCTTTTCTGTCTATTGGTTATAAATGCCATCCCTCCAGCAGAGCCAAGATCCTACCTAGTATCTGATATGTTGTGAGAAATTACATTCAACCTCTAGTGTATTCACCTGTGACAAGGGAGTGACTGTATTGTGAGGGAAGTTATCCCTCACCCTCAAGAGAAGGGTTGGCTGTAGGAACAGAGGGAACAGAACAAGTCAGATTTTTAGGGTGTTTGGGAGCATTGTGCTGTACCACAGCGATCCTAGCCCTGAAGGTAAATACCAATTTAAAATAAGATCTCTGAAAAATGTTTGAATGAGATGGTGTCAAATGAACTAGTATGACTATTTCTGGACCTGGAAGATAGGTGCAGGTTCTCTCTCTATTTTTCTATCTACAAATATTTGCTCATCACTGATAAGCCAGATATAGTATAAGGTTGAAAACAAATTACTTCATCTGAGTGCCACTTGGCTGCAAATAAATAAAGCTACAGCCCAAAGGAGTGCCAATTAGAGAGCCAATTATAACCTGATTAATCTTTCCTGGCATGGGTGGGGAAGCTAGTAGTAGGTCTTTTATCATGCTAGATGTGGACTTGACTTTGATGGAATGCATGGCTGTGTGTGATATGGGAAGCTTGACAGGTATGTACACACGCTTGAAATAAAGAAATGCACCATTGGGGCACCAAAACAAATGTATTAAAATGGTGTTTACTTTGTCATGCAACATAAAAGTAGCCAATTTTATAATTATATTTCTAGATAGTTTAATCACTTATTTGAAACATGCCTACAAACTTCATACAGCACGTAACTAATTGTAGAAATTTGCTTTTCCATATGTGAAGCATGTTGCCAATATCCCTGAGATGGGCACCACAGTTGTGATTTCCCCCCTGTCCCGATGCAACTGTTAATCTGTTTATTGATTTAGATACTCTTCAGTCAGGGCCATTTTTGGAGTGGTGCAGGGCCTGAGGCAGAAGTGATTAATCTGTCACTTCTGGGACTGACTGTGTCAGCCAATCACACTGGCCCACAGGGCCCCCAAAAGCATGTGGCACAGAGTGGTCACCCCAATTTGCCGTACCTTAGAGAAGGCTCTGTCTTCAGTTGTAGCTTTACAGAGGTATAAGCAAGTGGCCATCTCCATCTCCCATACCATCACACAAAAGAGAAATTCACAATGGGCTGAGAGCCTGTTTGTTAACACTAAAGGAGTGGAATAGTGCACTCAGTTCAGAAGCTACCACGTTACCCTTTCATATTCCTTTCAGTCAATTTCTCTGTATAATAGGCTTCTTGGTCACTGGATACTAAACTGACTCCTATATTTTGGAGATAAAGGGATCAGATTTGGTAACATGGGTGATCTGTCAAGATGGTAGGTCTGTTTTAATCAAAAGGTCCTTGATTCATGTTTCTTGACAGTGAAATATAGGAAGAAAAATTGCTTTCAAATAAAGTTTGGTTACTGGTTAGGTCTCATCAGTCATAATATTACATTTATATATAGTCTGTCATCCTAAAAGATCCCTTTGTAAAGAACTTTAAAAGTATAGCTCAGATCCTCAAGCTCTTAAAGCACCTCTGCAGAAAGTTGCTTAAAGGTCTGTGTTTGCAGGATCAGGGTCAGTATCCACTTCTGGCCTAAAACACAGTAGCTGTTTAACAATGGGCACTAACACTGCATAACATCTTAGGACAGGAAATGAAGATGATCAGATCCACTTTATTTAAAAAAAGTGAAACGTAGACAGGTGTTCGCTAAATGATTTTTGTTAAATACAAAACTACATTTTAGTCTCAGTTAAAACAATTATTTTCAATACATGTTGAAAGCTGCTGTTTTTCAGTACCCTGTTGAACAATAATATAGTAAAGCTAGCCATTTTATCTGTCATTACCAAACCTCACAATGATCTGATTGATTATGCATACTGTGCATCTCCCAGATGCCAGCCAGATGTTCTGAGAACTCACAGTATTTGGCTTAAGAAATGGAGTATAAATCATGTCCACACGGACACACCTAGTGGAACAAATGGAAGGTATTCCTAAGTGAATGCACTACTTCAAATTTATTTTTTCCTTGAACAAGCTGTGAGACTCTCTGCCTCATACATTGCAGGCTTATAGGTAAAACAGGAGAGAAGAAGAACATGCAGATAGTAGATCAGCTTTTGCTTTTTTTGTTACCGGAGGCAGTTGTGCTGCAAGGTACTCTGACTTCCCCACCCTGGCTACTTCAGAAGGCAGGAGCCTCACCTCTCACCCACTAGGAGGGGGGTGTTAAGTGGCTGTGGGAACAGGAAAGGAAGTGCTGCTGAGAGCACGGTTCCCTGCCAGTAGCAAATCAAAGGACTGCCTGGAAGAGAACAGAGGCAAGTGACCAGCTCTCAGGCAGGATGTGAGAGTGGGGCTGTAAAGGGGAATCAGAGAACTCTCTCTCCTCAGCCAGCTTTTCTGCAGGTTTATATTTCTGGGGTTGAGGAGAGTTTTCTCTTTTTAATCCTCAACCAGACTATAAGGTGTCTGTTGAAGTACAATGTGTGCTGTGTGGGTTTTCTCCCCCCTCCCCTTCTCCCTGAAACTGCGTGCTCATCTCCCTGTCTCCTAGTTCTCACAGGGAAAGGACTCTTGCCATTTACCCTCAATCAGATCTTTTAGAATATGGTTCTACCTCATCCCTCCCCCTATACATCAGAGACTACTGTGGCTCTTTCTTTTTTTGATGCAGAAATCAGCTTGCTTGCTTTCAAGCAACTTCTGCCTTCCATATTGACCAAAAAAAATCTCAAAGCAGGGACAAGGCTTCCAGGTGGAAAATGCAGCAAGTGACTTGGGGCCCCCCCAAAAGTCTAAATTTTTTTTAACCTAAGTCAGACACTTATTAATTATGTCCCTGGGTTTGCTGAAAAGTGAAGGTCATCGAAGAGAAGAGTCCAACTATGCCTTATGATTTGAAACATCTACTCTCCTTCCTCAAAGCCCACTACTTCTATGATGTATGTAAGAAACTGGCCAACTAATAATGTCATACTAATAAATCTAGAAGTGGAAAGGAGAGCAGAGGTAATGCTTCATAGTCTGGATGGGCCTGGCAGTATTCAAAAAGCCATGTGATCCTACTGCTCTCCAACATCCTGCCACCTACACTTTGTTGCCAGGACTGAAGAGTAACAGCAGGGAAAGAGCCCAACTCTGTGCCCACTTAAGAATATGATGCTTGGAGGGGAGCATTAGGGCCAGCCTGGGAGAGGAACTACACTTATGCCCCATAAACTTGGGCATTTGTTCTGCATCAATGAGACCATACTGGAGCCCCACAGACTGCTCTGTGTTTAGAGGGTGGATTTCATACTTCCTCTCCATCTATGCCAGAATGGGACAGCTGCATAAATCTCAATTACTGCACTCAGGCTTTCTGCAGGATTCAAGAATTTTACTTACAGTGAAAATGGGTCAGAGCTGTCCTGTGCAACAGGGAAACATTAATTGATTTTCCACCTTGCTGAACAATGCTGCTCTGCTCAATTTACATTCCCTCTTCAGTTCAGTGTTGTCAAGCGGTTGGGGTGGCAGGTGAAGATGTGACACAACAATAGCAGGGATTTAAAATCCATCACTATTATTGCTGCCAGATCCTGGTCTTTGATTTGGGTGACCACAATTCTTTTGCTCTGTAAGCAAGATAGGGAAGGGAGAGGACAAAAATGTTCCTTTCAGATTATCTCTACCACTCTGTATTGGTACACAGTCAAGAGACGATCATCAATTCTTTCTGACATGTGCGAAACCCCTAAAACTGATACAGTGCAGTCATCTAGGATAGATCAGCCTCAACTTTAATATGTATGCTCTTTCCTCTATAAGGCAATGCTCCTAGATTCAGTCAGTAGATCCAGATGGCTTTGGGGTGGGGAAAGAAGAAAGCTCTCTTTTAATTGAGGGGGTAGGGAAGGGAAAGGAATGTGATGGTGGTTCTGGATGGGTCCAGAGGCTGATTAACTAGAATTGCAGAAGTTTTGGTTTACCATCACTGCTCTGAATCTCAGTCAATTATAATGTCTCCAAATAGTGAACATCTAATGATGGCTGTTTGATAGTCCATGTGAGAGGAACCAGTAATTTCAATGTATGTATCTACATATTGGAAAAGAATCCTAAACTGCCTCTGTGGTTGGGAGCCTTAAGGAGTGAGTTCAAGAAATGCAGTGGTATGATGACTTAATTGTCCTCCATCTCTAGAAATAGTCACTCTAGGTTAGGATTAAAACAGTGGTGATGGTTTATGGGTTCTGTATCTCACACTTGTTACAAATAGCTTTGCCTAGTAGTAATGTCATTTTAAAGCTGTTACAGAAGAACAGTCATATTACTGCTATCTCAGCTGCTGTCTTTCTGAAGTGTCCAGAAGAACATAATCTTGGTGTTAAAAATGTAAAATGTTGCTGATCTGCAATACTACTGACCAATACATAGCTCTCCTGCCCTCATGTATTGAGATTTGTACGAGCTAAGAGAATTTTTGATCCAGTCTCAGTCAATCAATCAGTCAGATAAATTATTCATGTTCCAGACATTGTATTAATTAACATAAGTAACTGGAAAGCAGGCTCCTGAGCAGATCTCTGCCAGTACATGAGTGCTAACGTAAGTGGATTTCGCATTATTGAAGCACAAATGTTGCATGGCACATAATGATCAATTTCAGTGAGATATTACAGATCTGCAGAATAATGTTCTGAATCAACTAGCAAACTGCTGAATTGCAATATTGTAAAATCCAAGATCAACAACTTTGTGCTGTTTGTTTTTGTTTTCGTTATCCTAGAAGTACTTCTTCCTAGCAGAGCATAAAATTTAGGTGGCAAATTAATTAGGTGGCAAATTGAGCCATAGGTAGAACTGTATTGGTTCCTGTACTGATCATCTTAAGAAGACTAACATTAATCTGCCTCACAACTGCTTTCAGAAATAGCCTATTTTTTCCAGGCTTCAAGAACACAAGAGTTTCATGACTGCTTTTTCAATTTTTTTTTATACTATGCCACTGCAAACCACAGGAAGAAATTTCTAACCCTGTATATGCAATAAATGCACTAGCTTTGTGTTTCTTCCAAGTCTCATGGCTTTTAAGGAAAGAGGTGCAATCAGAAAATCTACATTGGACATTAACACTTGTATTTAGCCCCATAGCCGTCTGGGTGTTTTACACAAGGCTAGGTTGGCTTAGACTGAGTAATACATTGTTACTGCATTATAATGAGTGATGCATTATTACTCCTCATGAGCAGCTCTCAGAAGGAATTGTGACCCATAATTACTCCCCTACTTCCCTCTTGCTCTATGGAGAGAGGGACCTGGTGGTGGTGGTGCAGGGGGAGACTGTAAGTTACTGCAGGTCTTGAAAAGCATTTACCCTCCCCATATCTAGCTAGCTACTGTGCCTGGACTCAGGGAGAATGGTATATTGCTTACTACAGAAGCATGTTCTGGCCAGAACTATGAAGCTGATTAGGATGAACCATGTGCAAGGAGTGTGGGCTAGACCCAATAACTTGTTTTCCCCTAGTTGGTACAGAAGCTGTGTTAACCAAACAAGTTATTGTCATCTTAAGGGAAAGGTGTCAATGAGGAAAGAAGGAAACTATATTAACAGCCCAATTATTATTCACCATAATTCTTGCTCCAGGAGATTGTTAGGCTGCAGTTGTGGCTACTGTATAGGTACAGAGGCATAAGAGAGAGATGGTTGCTTACATGCCCACCATACCTAGCCAGGCGTAATTTAAGCTTACAGAAAGAAGAAACACTCATAGACAAGTATCAGAGGGGTAGCCGTGTTAGTCTGGATCTGTAAAAGCAGCAAAGAATCCTGTGGCACCTTATAGACTAACAGTCGTTTTGGAGGAAGTGGGTATTCATCCACGAAAGCTCATGCTCCAAAACGTCTGTTAGTCTATAAGGTGCCACAGGACTCATAGACAGTTCTTTTACAAATTCTCAGGATAGATGTGTGGCAGAAGTGTTAATAATAGTGTAATTTTTTTATTATTAAGTTGCTATTGCCATTTGAAAGCACTAAAGATCCACAGAGGCAAGAGGCTAAAGTACACAGTGATCTATGATACTGTAGGTTAATTCATTTTTTTCTCTCGACTATTGTTTGTCATTTGACACTGGTGAAGTTTGAAAAGCTATTTAAGTTAAAGTGGAATTGCTTCTTACTTTCAGTAGCACTTCAGATGCACTTTTAAAATATATTTCCTAACTAAAAGGACATGTAGAGTAACTTTTTTGTAATTCACTGTTCTAACTTTTTTTACTTTAATGTACTTCCTATATAATCTGCATAACCTATTTTTCATCTGTTATAGCTACCTCAGCCAACAGATGGTGCTGTATATAACACTCTTTTTATGATATTGTATAACGTTTTAAAAAATATATTTCAGCCAAACTGCACATTTAATTACTTTAGCTTCACATATATTTCCCAACAGAAGTCCCCAGTAATATGTTTATCATAAAAAATTTGAACTGAGATGCAAGAAGTAGCTCAGTCACTAAATATTTATATCAAGTCAGAAGTGGGGAAACAGTTCAAATGGACATCTAAAATGAGTCAGAGGAGCCAATAACAGTCTTATGAAAAACTCCTTCAGGATCAGGTCAACAGTTTGGTAGGTTTTTGGTACTTGGAAATAATGGGGAGGCAGTATGACCTAGTGGCTAGAGTACTGGACTAGGACTTAGGAGACCTGGAGTCTATTCTTGGCTCTGACACTGGCCTGCTGGGTGACCTTGGGTAAGTCACTTCCTCTCTCTGCCTGTTTCCCTATCTGAAAAACAGGAATATACTGATGCCTTTGAGATCTAGTGAAAAATAGGACTATATAAGAGATGAGCATGATTGCGATGAACGTTTGGCCTGGTTCTTGTACTGTACTCGGGACTTAATAAATAGACTTGATCTAAATCAGAACACAAAGGTGCAGTATTACAACCTTTATTCATGTGACTTAAATGGGACTGGTCATGTGAGTGAGTTTACAAGAGCCTTCACTTTTTAAAGGATCTGTTTAGGACTCAAGTGCTGCCAGCACTTACTCACTTGCTCAAATTTCAGCATGTGAGTAGTCTCATTGACTTCAGTGGGACTCTTTTTGTGTATTTAAAGTTAAGCACATGCAGAAGTTTTGGCAGGATGGAATCATAGATGTGTCCTCTACAGGCTTGACCTTTCTCTTCCTGAAGTGAAGGGGAGCTTTGTTATGGACTGCAATGAGACCTCACGAGTCTGAGCATGTTGAATCTTCATTGACTATATGGTAAAATATTTTACATAATGTGTATTATGTCTTTAATATAACTTCTACGTTACATGTAGGTGTAAACTAAATAGTATGAGATCTGCCACCTAACTGGTCACCATTCAATATATAATTTTTAGTGGTTAATATATTCAGTTAACACATTTGAATTTGTATATAATATAATAAATAGCAACGTTAATACCTGAGAAGCCCTAATCTGGGTTTTCTACTATTTCTATTTCATCACATCTAGTGTTTCATTTTTGCAACTATAGTATTAAACTAAGTGACACTTCGTACCCTTACCATAATTCTAGCCATTCTTTTTAGTTTTTACTATCCATATCCTATCACATTTAGATGCTTTGTAATCAGAAAACAGAACTTTTTGAAAAATCAGATAAATTTAAGGTCCTATATGAAAAATCATGGTCCCAGTCCTGCACTGAGATCTGTTAACACAGCCTTCTATGTGGAATCCTCTTATTTTAACTGGGCTCTGCATGGGTGCAGGAGGCTGTTGTAGTAGGTTCGAAGGCTACATCTACATTTCAGTTGGGAGCTATGATTCCCAGCTCTCGCAGATGTATCCATGCTAGCAGTGTAGCTGGAATAGCACAGGCAAAAGAGTATATACCCAGCCAGAACCCCTAGATGTATACTTGGGTGTCTAGCCACTGCCATGCTCCTACACTGTTAACTTTAGCATGCTAGCCTGAGCAGAGCTGGGGCAGGGTATGTCTGCATGAGCATAGTCCCTTCTCAAATGTGGACGTTACCCGAGTCCTGCAAACCCTAACACACGGGTGGGCGAAGGAGAGGAGGTGGTTCAGAAAAGCGTGAGGCGGGGGGGAGTGGGGGATGTAATCTGACCAGGGAGCTTAGCCTGCAGAAGAGAATGGGAGCTTGAGGCATCCAAGGTACAGTTCCCTTGAGGCACCATGGAAGCATTTTCAAAGGGAAATATTTTAGTTTTCAGATTAAATTGTTGGGTTTTTGGATGCAATTTCAATTTTTTTGAACTTCCGCTCAATCAAAACTTTCTATGGGGGAAGGGAGGGAACTGTTGACCAGTTCTAACCCCAATTCAGAGAAGTATTTAAGTACAGGCCTAACTTTGATGCAGCTGAGTAGTCCTAATGCTTATTCATGTTCACAAAGTCAGGTACAAGTGTACGTGTGTTTGCAGGATCAGTCCCTCTTGCTGACCATTCTGGAAGAAGAGTATTTAGAATATTTACATACAATATGACTGCTCAAAAATGCTTACATTTGGAGACCCTTACCATTTTAAAACAGTAAGGAACTATCTTGTTAGGTGACCTTACATGTTTTATTTGATGTGATTTTTTTTTTAATCAGGGATGCTGAAATATTACAATAATCCCAAATCATACATCAGAAACAAATTAACAGTGAGCTAGTATGTGTGTGGTTTTTTAAATCTGATCAAGAAAGAGACAAACATGGAGGGAACTACAGTTGTTTTTTCCCTCTTGGGGACAAAAACATATAAACTATAATTTAAGAATAAATTCTCAGATCTTTTTTCAGTAAAATACCAGCTCTCTTGCTGTCACTGAAACCTTTTTCTTTTGTGAATGGAGGACAACTGTAGGAGTGGGCTTTTTATTTACATAATGCCAAATGGGTGCTAAGTGCTTTGCATGTGAATAAAAGTACAATGCTCCTGTCCCAAAATTGCTTACAATCAAAGGGCAGAATCCTATGAAGTTTTCTCATGCAAGTAGTCTCCAATCCTATATTAATTCATGGGGGGAGGACGAGGCCAAAGAGGAAAGCAGATCTAGTCTGGTCCCACTTATGTCAATGGGCAAGAAACTGTATGTTCTAGGCCTATATCTAAATCTGTGTCACTTGCACTATTCAGCTAAAGGTTGCAAACACAGTAGTAGTAATGTGATTCCCTGTTTATACTGGGTGTTAACCAGAGAGAGAGTTACCTAAGAGCTCACCTCACTACTTCCTATTCAGTGCAATCCTGCTGCCATTGACTTTAATGGCAAAACTTTGAGTTGAATGGAAGCAGGAGCAGGCCCCAGATATGTAGCAGAGACCTGCAAATAGTGTTGTAGAAGGTTAGAATCCGACTCAGTATTTGCTGCCTGAGAACAAGGCCAATTTCTTTAACTGCAATAAAAGTTCAGAACCTGTAAATGTGGCTTTCTTTGAGAACTATTCACAATGACTCTGAAAACATCTGCTCAATATGCAGCAGCAGTTTAATAAAATAAAAAAAGTTAGGAACCACTAGGAAAAGGATAGATAATACCACTATAGTAAACTCATAGTATGCCCAGTCTCGAAGATGTATTAGAATTGTAAAGGGTACAAAGAAGGGCAACAAAAATGATTAGGAGTCCTTACAAGAGATTAAAAAGGTTGGGACTGTTCAGCATAGAAAAGAGATGACTAAGTGGGGATATGATAGAGATTTTTAAAATCCTGAATGGTGTGGAGAGAGTGAATAAGAAAGTGTTGTTTATCCCCTCACAAGAACCAAGGGTCACCCAAAGAAATTAATAGGCAGCAGATTTTAAAAAAACAAAACTAAAAGGAAAGATTTATACAGATTACATGCAAAGTTAGGAGCCATCATGTGTTGACCTTCCTTGGCCAAACTAGCAGCAAGAAAGATGCTTCTCTTATTGTCTGTGTGTACAGGCTTCCACCAACAGTAATATCCATGCAGTTCTCATATTACCAATCCAATCAGAAGGTTTGGAGGGAGTCTGTTCACTTCTTTCTTGATTGCAAATCCCCTTTTGAGTTATGTTTCTTTTTCGGGTTTCAGGGTGGTAGCTGTGTTAGTCTGTATCAGCACAAAGAACAAGGAGTAATTCTCACCTTAGAGATTAACAAATTGATTTGAGCGTAAGCTTTTGTGGGCTAGAATGCACTTAATCGGTTTTAGCCCACGGAAGTTTATGCTCAAATTTGTTAGTCTCTAAGGTGACACAAGTACTCCTCGTTCTTTTTGTTTGTCTTTCAGAAGCTTGTCATTACTGGAAGGATGAAGTGTGTGTGCGCGGGCAGAGGAGCAGTGGGCAGTTGCTTTGGTTTGTGTAGCATTGCATTGATTTGCTGCTGAGCCATCGAGATCGCCCCAGATGGCCAAAAACACATGCAAAGAATTTAGAAAGCCAAAGGAAGAAAGATCATAACTCAACAATCATTTAGGCCCCAGTTCAGGAAATAATCTCGGCTCAGGACATCACTTAAGCATGTGCTTAAATTTAAACACATTCAGTTGGACTTAATCAGCACGCTTAGACACATGCTCAGGGATGCTTTTCGGAATCCGACCATATTGGGTAGTAGGCACAAGCACAGTAGTCTTTCTTCACTTTACCAATGTAAGAGTAAGGATTTACTTTAGAGCATTCTAAACCAAATTTGGTATTTGGACCTTTTCAGCAACAAAACATGTCTGCTCAGCCTTTAAAGGTCTTTCCAGTTGGGAATCAAAGAGGAAATAGATTTCTTATCACACTCATTGCAGGTGCCCAATAAAACTAGCCTTTGGGGTTGTATTTTTCTGGAAAACTTTAAATGGTAAGAGTTAGACTTGCCTGTTCTCTGTGCATACACAAGTGGAGAGGACAGAACTGTAATCTGCACTTTTTCTGACTTCCAGTTGTTTAACTGAACAATTTGTATTAATAGATTTGTTTTTTGTTTTGCACTTAATTCTCACAGTATTTTGTTGTGGGCTCCTCTGCCAAAATGTTTTAGTGCGGCTACCTCAACTTAGATTCCTATTTAGGTACCTAAGTAGCTGGCCTTCTTTTCAGCTCTGTACAGCTCCCAGTGGCATTGTTTCTTTATGGTGTCTTTGGAATATTACCAGTACTATTGAAAAATTCCCTTTCCACTATTCAAAACTACTGTTTCAGTTTACACAATTAAACAAACCAGAAAACCTCCAAATGCTATGCATGTGGATAGCGATGTCAGTGTTTGTTTTACAAGTGTGAAGCTTTCAAGTCTACATGTTTGTGTTCTGTGCATGTAACACATTTGACGTCTTTTCTCAGCAGCCTAGCACAAGTCTTGTTTTCAGTAATAAATGAACAGAAACTAGGCAGGAGTCAGTGGCTGCCTGAGGAGTATGCCAAATAGCTGAGCTGTCAGCCTTGAGAGACAGTTTTCAGTTTTCTGAAGCTAAGGTGATTGACCTTTTTGCTTCTGGCATGTTTTCAATATATTCTAGATCACACAGAGCAGGTTAAAGTTTCTTTGTTTCAGCTCCATGAAAGACAATGTTTTTCAATACTTCAGGAATTGGTGTGCAAGCCTCCCTGGACGCCAACAGAATTTACTTTTACAGGAATTACAATTTTTAAAGGAGTAATATTTTGCTAGACCCTATCTCAAAACTCACCTGGATGAGGAGTCCTTAACTAAGCAAGAATTTCAGCTGATATCAATTAGGACTATTATGGATAAGGAAGCATATGCAGAATAGTTCCCTAAATGTGTTGCTCTCAATTTTAAACAGAAATTGAGGCTGCAGAACTACTAAAAATGTGGCTGAATAATCACTCTATAGCCTATTTTTGCAGGCTTCAAATACAGAATGTTTAAAAATTATTTCTTCTTGTCCTCTGAGTATTTTACAGGGTTATTTTTTAACCAATGTAGTACCTTGAATCAGGACCGGCACCAGGGGTGTGAGCGCCCTAGGTGGACAGCAATTTCGCCGCCCCGCGCTGGTCCCGCGGCTCCAGTGGAGCTGCCGCAGTGGTGCCTACGGAGGGTCTGGCACTCCGCGGCTCCGGTGGAGCTGTTGCAGTCGTGCCTGCGGGAGGTCCACCGAAGCCCCACGTGGAGCCGACCGTCCGCAGGCACGACTGTGGCAGTTCCACTGGAGCCGCGGACCAACGGACCCTCCGCAGGCACCACTGCGGCAGCTCCACCGGAGCTGCCTGCTGCCCCCTCCGGCAAAATGCTGCCCACCAATTATTCTGGTGCCCTAGGCGATTGCCTAGGCTGCTTAAATGGTGATGCTGGCCCTGCCTTGAATACTACCAATATGGAACTTACCAAGTGCTGTACATGCCGAAATATATGTTCCTACCATATAATACCTACAAACTGCTCTTTTGGATTAGAGCAGTAGTTCATCTAGCTTGTAACTTGTTTCCAACAGTGGACAGTACCAGCTGTGTCACGGTAGGTGCAAGAAACCCAAAAATTGGCAGTTATGATATAAGTTGCCCACCAGGAAAGTCTTTTTCCTAATCCCCAGTAGTTAAAGGTTGGCTTGCCCATAAGCGTAAGAGTTCAGATGCCTTCCAAATAACATTTTGTTTTAAATCCTTCCTATTATAACTTTGTTTATAGTTTTTTTAAATCTGCTAGACTACTGGCCTTAATGTCCCACCCATCATAGAAATCTCATTTGCCATTATCACAAGGCAATAATTAGTGTTCGGTCTTGCACCATGATCTGTATCTCTCCAAACCCAGAGGAGCGAGTCACAAAAGAGTACATCCTTGACTGAGAATAGCTCATTGCCAACCATGGATAAATGGAAACTAGGAAATGAGCCTGTTAGTGGACTTCAACTGTCATCACAGACTGTAAGATGGTTCCTTAGGAACTCTGCTTCTATATCATGTAGGACTTAAGGAGTATCATTCAAACTGTACCCTGAATTTCATTGCATTGATAGTGCACAGTAGGACAGAGGGTAGGACACTTATGTGACAGGTTCACTGTCTCTTTGCAACAGTTTGAATTTCCAGAGTTTTATCAAGGAAATAAAACTCATTACAATAATCTTGGGAGTGATAAATGCCTGCATGACTTGAGCAAGGGTTGCATCTGTAAAGAAAGATAGGTCATAATCTCAGTGGCAGCTACAAATGGAAAAGAAGACTACAGGGCAAAGTGGCTGAGTGCATATCCAGAAGAACAAGAATTCCAACTGTACCTGAGAGTCCATGCTCTAACATACTACTAGGAAAGAGTGAGTGCATGCTCTCAACTGATACGGAAGGCACATTCCTCTACATATTCTTCCAGTGTCACTGTCTTGCTTGGATTCATTCGTTATTCTATATTACACTTGCTGCTGAACCCCTGGGAGCTGTTCCAGCACACAGGAATGGCAAGCTATAGAGATGTCCTGGTCATGCCCTCTTTCTTTCATGCCACCTATGCAGGTAGATTGGGGGGTAATATAGGACTCTTATTATGAAGAAGTCTGGTCTGTGCCTGCTGTGGCTCAGCACCCTGAAACACCTCAGGCCACACAAGCTCTGACTCCTAGATCACCTTGCCCTAGTGGTAGAATACACACCAACCCCTGAGGCCTTGAAGTGTTCCCTGCAGCATGGATACTGGACATTCAAAGTAATTACCAGGTAAGCTGCCCCTGAAGAGACAATGTGCACACTGCTTGACAGGCACAACTCTGGGTCAGGTCCTTTATAACATTACAACACTGAAATATATTTATAGTGAAGCAATAAAGTTTTATCATCAAAGGTGATGCTTTGAGATAGTGGGTCAGAATAAGTGAAAACAGAAATGGTTACACAACACAATCCTAGGTCAACACTTGTCAGTGGTTACTTTTCCTATTTAATAAAATGGATATTTTCCTCCGAAGGAGTCAGTCTTTGACAGAACTGGTGGTTTTCAGTCAAAACCAGGGTCAAGTCTCCATGAACACCCTGTGCCTTTCAAGGGGTTTTCTCCATGAATGGATAAAAAAGGTGGAATTTGGGGTCTAAGAGGAAGGGATGTGTCCTTGTCCCCAGAGCCTGGATGAACCCTTGGTTCCTTTCCTGTGGTGATTACTCCAAGGTGTCTTCATATACTCCTGTTCACTCCATTAATTTGGCTTCCATTGTAATAGTTTATCATGCTTAATCTACATAGCTGACACTAACCATGAATCAATGCCTCTTGTCCCCACAACTGGTTTCAGTTCTGCTTTGGACCCAAATTTCAATACTTATACACAACTCCTTAAATATCTGTATGTACTTTGCACAATTAAGATCAGTATGATGTATAAGCTTTTATTACACCTCACATGACCCTCTTTGGATAAATACTAGCATTTTGGCTGTAATAAGCTAGTTAGGCCTGATGGGAGTTGCTGTTGTAGAACAGCAAACCCTTTGACAGTTGGCATGGAGGAGTTTTTAAGGTCACAGTTTGTTCTTGGTGCTATCTTCTGGAACTGTTCCAAGAGGAAGGAGTGAAACAATTGTAGGGCTATTCTAACTATCCTGGCAAGTGGTGACTTTAAGCAAGTCAATGGAGCCTTGTAGTCAATGATATTAACTGTTCACTAAGCTAACAAAACATTGACAGAAACAGCTTTGTCATCTTTATACTAACAGTAGATCTTTAGCACTCGTACCATATCTTTGGGTATTTCCATGCTTTATCCAGGTAAAAAGCACAACTGACCAGATTCAGAGAAGCTTATAGATATCTTTGTCTTGCAAAATATATGAATTTTCAATAATGCAAGAATTTCTTATGTTCTTGCATTCCTATGCCACCTTGAGTAAAACAGACCATCCAGAAGAATTAAAAGAAAAGAGAGCTGAATTTCATAATAGTTCACAGTTGGGTACTAAAGAAAATACATTATTTAATACAGTGGTCAGAAGGGGCAGCTTTCTTAAAATTGATTTCTATTATTTTGTAAAACTTCTACTATAGGCTCACAGTACTATATTGACTTTTCCTCTATTACAATTTGAAACATGTGACTGCAAACATTTTGGCACTTACAGGGCTTTCAAGCAGTTTGTTAATGCAGAGGGCAAGATAGGAGAGCAGACAATATGACAGACTCTGGACATGTTCTGTTGAAATGCTTTCTATCTCCATTTACGCAATCTTCCAAGAACTAAAGTTAATAGTCTAGTATATTTTTGCAGAGGAATAAAGTCAGATATCTACAGTGGATGTTCACATTTAAATGAAGATGTTAACTACTGAACAGTTCAACACAACTGTAAGGCATTTAACTTCTAATATACAGATACCTTTTTGGCCCAAGTTGGTGTCTAAAGTGATTGTGTTCTAATACATGAATATTAGATAGTTAGTATTGTATCACACTGGTCAACTGAGTGTAAGGTTATGAATGAACCTCTTGAATTCAATGAGCCTCTACAAGATCTGGGGTTTTCTATCATGCCTACCACAGCAGTAAGCATTTAACTTGGAACTGATTCTGCAAAAGGTATCAAGAATTCTTGATAATGTTGCACTAACTGAAAAGGCCCATGTTCATCTTTTTGAGTTCAGTTTTCTTGTCTGGGAAGTTGTATATTGTCTGTCTCAGAAATAACTTAATTTAATAAGTGATCTGATTTTTTGTGAATGGGCAAATGTGAAGTATTCACCAAGAAAATCGTGCTTTACTGGTGTTAGATCCCTCTTCTTCTTCGAGTGATTGCTCATATCCATTCCAGTTAGGTGTACGCGCCGCGCGTGCACATTCGTCGGAAAACTTTTACCCTAGCAACTCAGTGGGCCGGCAGGTCGCCCCCTAGAGTGGCGCCACCATGGCGCTCGATATATACCTCTGCCGGCCCACCCGCTCCTCAGTTCCTTCTTACCGCCCGTGTCGGTCGTTGGAACAGTGGAGCGCGGCTTAGCTGACCTCCACTTCCCTAGCTACTCGTATTTCTCGTATATAGTTACGCAGTTATAACCCTTTTATTTATATATTTGTATAGTTATACGTTTTCTTTGCTAACATGGTTAGTTTAGTTAGCGGGGTTCGGGAAGTAGCCCCTTCCATGAACCCGGTCCCGGAGCCCATGCGGGGCTCACCGGTTTTTCGAATGGGCCGGCGTGCCAGAAGCCGCGGCCGAAGGGAGATCCACACGACTCCTGTTTCAAGTGCCTCAGGGAATCACACTTGACAGCTAAGTGCCCCATCTGCAAGGCTTTTAAGCCGAGAACAAAACGGTGTGGGATTTTCACTTACCCCTCCACCTGGGGCGCCGAGCGATGATCAAGCGGCGGGCAGTAGCGCCTCCTTGGCACCGGACCCCGCCGATACTACCAAGGCCTTTCGGCACCGGCCGTCGCCGGCACCGATATCGGCTCGGCACCGCTCCCTTCTTCCGAGGTCGAGAGAGCCTACGATTCCTGCTGGTGCCTGATGGCTCCCCGGCACGCGCCGTGGTTGAGACCCCCTGCTCCTGCTGCTTCCGTGCCATCTGCATCGCAGCCAGGGAGCTCGTCTAAGTTGGATTACCTGGCACCGACACCTGCAGAGGCACCGATGACGTCGACACCATCGTTTCCAGTCCCCCAGGGCCACGGAATCCGGTGCCTGGCAGCTCCCCGGCACGCGCCGTGGTAGAGCTTACTGCTCCTGCTGCTTCCGTGCCAACGGCACCGCAGCCAGAGAGCTCATCTAAGACGGATCACCCGGCACCGATGACGTCGCCACCGTCGATCCCGGTCCCACGAGGGCCGTGGAATCCGGTGCCTGACGGCTCCCCGGCACGCGCCGTGGTTGAGCTCCTGCTCCTGCTGCTTCCGTGCCAGCGGCACTGCAGCCAGTGAGCCCGTCTAGGTCGGATCGCCCGGCACCAACACCTGCTGAGGCATCGACGACGTCGGCACCGTCGATCCCGGTCCCGTAAGGGCCGTAGAATCCGGTGCCTGACGGCTCCCCGGCACGCGCCGTGGTTGAGCTACTGCTCCTGCTGCTTCCGTGCCAGCGGCACTGCAGCCAGTGAGCCCGTCTAGGTCGGATCGCCCGGCACCGACACCTGCTGAGGCATCGACGACGTCGGCACCGTCAATCCCGGTCCCGTAAGGGCCGTAGAATCCGGTGCCTGACGGCTCCCCGGCACGCGCCGTGGTTGAGCTACTGCTCCTGCTGCTTCCGTGCCAGCGGCACCGCAGCCAGAGAGCTCGTCTGAGTCAGATCGCCCGGCACCGACGCCTGCTGCGGCACCGATGACGTCGGCACCGCCGATCCCGGTCCTACGAGGGCCGTTAGGATCCGGTGCCTGACGGCTCCCCGGCACGCGCCGTGGTTGAGTTACTGCTCATGCTGCTTCCGTGCCAACGGCACCGCAGCCAGAGGGCTCCTCTGAGTCGGATCGCCCGGCACCGACGTCTGCTGCGGCACCGATGACGTCGGCACCGTCGGTCCCGGTCCCACGAGGGCCGTTAGGATCCAGGGCCTGAGGGCTCCCCGGCACGCGCCGTGGTTGAGAGCCCTGCTCCTGCTTCCGTGCAACCTGCATCGCAGCCAGAGGGCTAGTCTCGGTCGGATTGCCCAGCACCGACGCCTCTGAGGCACCGACAATGTCGGCACCGTCGATTCCGGTCCCACAAGGGCTATCGAATCCGGTGCCTGACGGCTCCCCGGCACGCGCCGTGGTTGAGCTTATTGCTCCTGCTGCTTCCGTGCCGACGGCACCGCAGCCAGCCAGCTTATCTAACTCGGATCGCCCGGCACCGAACCTCGGTACCGTCAACCCCGGTCCCACAAGGGCCGTCGAATCCGATGCCTGACAGCTCCCCACTATGCGCTGTGGTTGAGCCTGCTGTTCCCTCCACGCCGGAGACGTTACCGACGGCGAGGAATTTCATTGCCATGACAGAGTCGATGCTGCCTGATACAGTCTCTTCAGGTGACCGTCCTCTGTCAGCACAGCAGAGCGGCACCGTTCATGATTACGGTCCCGCAGGCACTCCAGGTTCTGTCGACACGCCCGGCACCATCGGCAGTCCCGATGCTGTTTCCTCATCGGTACTGGTCACACTCGCTGCACCGCCCGGTATTCCGTTCGCCGACCCGCTGTCGGCACCGTTCCGACTCCCGGCGCCGCGGCGGATACCTTGACTCCTGTAGTCTCTCCCCGAGCCTCGAGATCTCGGTTGACCTCCCGGCACCGTTCTGGTTGTGGGTCTGGATCTCGTTCCAGGTACCGGTACGCCTCCCGGTGCCGGTCCCCGGTGCCGAGTTGGGCAAGGTCCGAGTGAGTCAGAGACTCTGCCTGTGCCTTCTTTAGTACCTCCGTGGCAGTCCGCACACGCATCTGTGTCATTCCATATGCGCAGATTCTATGCTCAGGACCATGATCCTGACATGATGGCCAGCGGGCGCCCGCCCCAATGCCGAAAGAGGCTTGGCGCATGGGCTTGCTTGGCCGCCAGGGTACTCTGCAGAGGCCCTACAGTTCTAGGTAGCAAAGCAACAAGCCTTGCTTAGCTGCAATACTTATAGCACCGGGGTGAAGGAGTTTTTCCTTCAGACCTCCCGCCAGGAGTCCGCTGCCGTCTCGGAGGACAGAGGAAAGGAGGTTCCCGGAGCGTCCCTCCAGGCCTCGTTGGACGCAGCAGACACTGCGGCCAGGACTCTGGCCTTGGGCGTCGCCATGAGGTGCATGGCTTCAGGTTTCAAACCTCCGATGGGAGCTGCAGTTTGCCATTCAGGATTTACCCTTTGTTGGTAAAGGCCTCGTCGTGGCAGGGACAGCCCCAGGCTGCGAAGCCTGGTGGTCAATGGGCTCCTAATGCGCTCTCTAAGCATGCATACGCCGGCGATTAAACGCAGGCCTTTCTGGCCCCAGCCGCCATACTCTGTGCCTAGCCAGAGGCAGAACTTTGGCTAACGGCAAGGCCAAGGTGGTCGCGGACGAACGTCAGGCCCCCTAAAGAGCCAAGGTCAAGGTCCCTCGTAATTACCACTGGGACCAGAGACGAACCTTCCAAGGTGTACCTGGGGACAGTGTATCACCTTTAATTTGCTCCAGCCCTGTCCCCCTTCGGCGGGCGAAAGGGGCGAGGGGTTTTACTCCCGTTATGCCCTAGTCCCCCACGCGGGCACAGGTCAGACCTTCCTGGTCCTGCCCGGACTCAACCGGTTTAGAATGAGGTTGAAGTTCTGCATGGTATCCCTGGGAACCATTATTCCATCCTTACCTCCTGGGGGCTACTATGCCGCCCTGGATATGAGGGACGCGTACTTTCGTGACGCCATCTTCCCTCCGCACAGGAGGTGCCTCCGCTTTATAGCCAACGGTCACTCTCCTGGCTTACGGCCATAGTCGCCGCCTACCATCGATTCGCTTATCCGAGGAGACTCTGAGACACAAACCGCTCAGTGCGTGGTCATCGTCACGGTCTTATTCACAGGCCAAGGCCTGATGGTTCCTATAGAGCAATCCACTCTGGTTCCCACGCAGAGGTTGGGCTTCCAAGGGGCTATCCTGGTCTCCTACCCAGCTGGAGCCTGCTTATCACACCTGCGGTTTTAGGCGATGGCAACAATCATAGGAGGTCGAAGGGCTTTCCCAACGACCTCGACTTGTTCTTGTCTCAGTCTCATGGGTCCATGGTTGCCCGCAAGTTTGTATCCAAACACGCCACGTTCCGCCTCCGTCCTCGCCAAGTCCGGCCCACCTCGGCGTACCGCCCGGACAGGGAGCCAATGGTCATGGTGGTCACCGTTCCCTCGAACACCATAGACTCCCTAGAGTGGTGGCTACCTCCCTCCCTGATGTGGGCAGGGATGCGGTTTCATCCGCCCCAGCCCTCACTGCCCGGACGACGGACGCGTCATCTCTCTGCTCGAGTGCTCATGGTCACCCCCGGGCTTAAGGCCTTTGGTCTTCTTGGGAGCTGGCATTCCACATCAATGCCCCAAAAATGAGAGTAGTCCGCCTGGCGTGCCAGGGGTTCCGGCGGCAGCTGCGAGGCCGTTGTATCTCGGTGTTTACGGCCAACACAACGGCCATGTGCTTCATGAGTATCCGGGGAGGGACATTGCCCCCCCCCCTTTTTTGTCAGGAGGCCATCCATTTCCGGGTCTTTTGCATGGCCCATTCGATGGAGCTGGCGACGTCCTTTCTCCCAGGCGTTCGGAACGTCTTAACGCTTTGCCTCAGCAAGTCTTTCTGGTCTTACGAGCGATCACTCTGCCCCATGTGAGGCGTTCGGCTTTCCGGAAGTTGAGATGTTTCCTCACACAGACCTGTTCGCTCACTGCGAGAGCAGGAAATGTCAGATGTTCTGCTCCTTCCGAGGTCTCTCCGCAGGATCGATCTTGGACGCATTCCTGATGCCGTGGAGAGGCCAATTGCATTATGCCTTCCCACTGTTCCCACTGGTCCGCTAGGTCCTGCTCAAACTCCGCAGGGGCAGAGCGTGCATCGTCATGATCACTCCAGAGTGGTCCAGGCAGCACTGATTTACCATGTTGCTCGGCCTGTCAGTAACAGACCTAATTACCCTTCCACCCCACCCAGACCTCATCACTCAGGGCGACAACGGGCTTTGTCGCTCGGTCCTGCAGCTGGTTTACCTCACGGTGTGGCTGCTGCGTACCTGAGTCGGGGTGACGGGCAGCCTTCCACCTGGTCAACGGTCAGGGCCAGGTGGAAGTGTTTCTTCTACGGCTGCAATACGCTCGATCTTGCTCCTGCTGAGGTCTCGATCCCCTCTATTTGGCCTGCCTCTGGCCTTCAGCGGCAGGGCCTGACGGTATCATTGCTGAGGATACACTTAGCAGCCTCTCTACCTCCCAGCAGGCTAAGGTGGCCGTTCCCTGTTCTCACGATCTATGGGTTCGAGGTCCCTCAAGGGCTTGGAGCGCTCGCACCCTCGGGTGCACCGCCCAGCCCCGACCTGGGAGCTCAGCCTCGTTTTAACCAGACTTATGTCTCCCTCAGTCGAGCCGTTCACGACTGGCCCTCTGCTATGCCTGTCCTGCACGACAACTTTCCTCGTAGCTGTTACGTCTCCTCCCTAAGGGGTTTCGGCCTTTCATGTTACCCACAGCTCAACGCAATGGGCATAACCATTGCACTCCTTGGGCATCTGTGGAGGGCTCGCATTTATATTGTGCTGACAGACCCATCTCCTAAGGTGCCCCGGCTCTGTCGCGGTAGCGGGCCAAAGGAAGGGCTTGCTTGTTTTCCTCTCAGAGGATCTCATCTTGGGTGATGGCGGACATCCCCACTTGTTATGATTTGGCTCATATTTCACCAAGCCACATCACCATGCATTCTACCAGGGCTCAGGCTTCGTCTGCCGCCTTGCTGGCTCGTGTACCTACCCACGAGATCTGTCGCGAAGCTCCATTGGTCCTCGGTCCATACCTTTGCTTCGCAGTATGCCCTGGTTCAACAGTCAAGAGAGGCTGTGGCCTCTGACTCGGCAGTTTTCATTCTGCCGCATTTCACTCCGACCCCACCGCCTACGTAAGGCTTGGGATTCACCTAACTGGAATGGATATGAGCAATCACTCGAAGAAGAAAAGACGGTTACTCACCTTTGTAACTGTTGTTCTTCGAGATGTGTTGCTCATATCCATTCCACACCCGCCCTCCTTCCCCACTGTCGGAGTAGCCGGCAAGAAGGAACTGAGGAGCGGGTGGGCCGGCAGAGGTATATATCGAGCGCCATGGTGGCGCCACTCTAGGGGGCGACCTGCCGGCCCACTGAGTTGCTAGGGTAAAAGTTTTCCGACGAATGTGCACGCGCGGCGCGTACACCTAACTGGAATGGATATGAGCAACACATCTCGAAGAACAACAGTTACAAAGGTGAGTAACCGTCTTTTCTCCATTCTGGTTGTTAATAGACACGTGGGAACTGTATGTCCTTTGTATTCTTTGCACTACTCCTCTTCCAATAATTCAGGACCAGATTTTTCTTACACTGTATTGTCTTCAGTGGGTCTACTGCTGATTTAATATATTGGTGTAAACTCAGAATCAGGTCTTCTGTTTTTGTTCCTTTTAATCTGCCCTTGTTAATATGTGCTATTTTGACAGACTTTTCCAGCAGGTATATAAAAATACTTAAGTCCTCACAATCTCTAGATCAAGCAATTTAGAAAATATTTCAGCAAAGAGCATTGATTTGGAAGCTTCCCATCCAGATCTTCATATATGAACATGATGCTGACACTTTGGCTGCAGCTGTTATATTTCCACCTGCTCTTCTGTTGCTACCTAGTCAATGGTGGTGGGTGGGTTTTTTTTTTTAAACTTTCAGTTTTTCCCCTTCTGTTTCTTCCATATGTCTATCACCGTTGATCATGTACTTTCAGGGCTTGCCCACATGGGAGGTTACTGCTTAGCAAACTAAAATGTGAATCTACAAAGCACTAGCTTTGGCACAGTAACATCCTATGCAGACTAAAAGTTCCATGTAGTACTCTGCCACATAATGACAGTGCCAATCTACTAAGCTATTGATTCATACCTAAGCTTACTGTGCAATAACGTCCTGGGTAGATAAGCCCTCAGTCTCAAGTTTTTACTCTGCTGATACAAGTAGAAATCACTCTGCTTCAAATTTTCCATTATCTCAAAAATTTAACTATTCATTCTCCATTGCACCAGTGTACTGACCCACTCTGGATGACAAAGAGGAGAACTGTGATCCTAAATGACAAGATATAAAACCATATTTTGCCTTTAGTCTCAATGTTGTCACAGCCTCTGTGTTCTTTTTAGGCAAAACTTTCAAAATATCTTCTGTCAAACACACCTGGCCAAATCTGATTTCACACATTTAAAGTCAGCGAGGACATTCTGAATTTACGGTGGTGTAAAAAAGATCAGAATCTGGCCATCAGGGCTCTGCTATAGAATGGGTATGGTGGAGGGGTCAATATATTTAATTTCCTGGCACTAACATCAAGCACTTCTGTTTTATTCTGGCAATTAAGCTTCCTCTGATGGATTTGTAAAACATTAATTTGTTTACAAGTATCAGAGGGGTAGCTGTGTTAGTCTGTATCCACAAAAACAGCGAGGAGTTCAGTGGTACCTTAAAGACTAACAGATTTATTTGGGCATAAGCTTTCATGGGTAAAAAAACCCATTAGAAGTGGGACTTTTACCATGAAAGCTTATGCCCAAAAAAATCTATTAATTTGTTTACAGTTGGACTAAGAAAGGAAGTGCTGTAGTTTTAACTCTGTATACTGGAAGTTTTTAAACACACACACACACCGATCAATTTCTTTGAACAGCAATTTGGTATTGGCTGCAAAGCCCCTTACAAAGCATAGTGGGAGCATCTCAGAAATATGATCAATTTTATCACAGCTTTTGTAAAACCTCTTTCAGACTCCACTCCTCAAACAAGACATCTGTGTTGGAGGAGGAAAAGAGGGTCTACAGAACAAATGACTCAGTTTCTGCTCACAGGTATGAGGAACACTTGTCTTCATAGGTGCTGGAACTGGGGGTGCAGCTGTACCCCCTGGCTTGAAGATATTTCTATCAAATACAGAGTTCACAATTCGGTTCAGTGGCTCTCAGCAACCCCACTATAAAAACTGTTCTTCCAGCGATTGCTCATATCCATTCCAGTTAGGTGTGTGCGCCGCGCGTGCACGTTCGTCGGAAAACTTTTTACCCTAGCAACTCCAGTGGGCCGGCAGGTCGCCCCTTAGAGTGGTGCCGCCATGGCGCTCGATATATACCCCTGCCGGCCCACCCGCTCCTCAGTTCCTTCTTACCGCTGTGTTGGTTGTTGGAACTGTGGAGCGCAGCATAGCTGTCCTCCACGTCCCTAGCTCTCCTTCGTTTTACTGTTCTCATAGTTGTAGATAGTTGTAAGTGTAGTTAGTTATTGTTATTTGTACTATAGTTGTATATTCTTATTAGCGGGTTTGGGCTGTAGCCCTTCCCGGCGCCCGGCACCGGGCCCATGCCTGGTTCGCCGGGGTTCAAGCAATGCTCGGCCTGTAAAAAGCCGATGCCGACCAGCGATCCCCACGACGCCTGTCTGAAGTGCCTGGGGGAATCGCACATTTCAGACAAGTGCCGCATCTGCAAGGCTTTTAAGCCTAGGACAAAAAAGGAGAGGGACCAGAGGTTAAGGACTCTCCTAATGCAAGCGGCACTTAATCCTGTGACCTCGACACAGAGCGCCGGCTCCGCTCCGGCACCGGACCGCGCCGGCACCGGAAAGACACCCCGGCACCGACCTTCCCCGGCACCGGGACCTGAAGCAAGACCCTCAAAGTCTGCGACTCCATCCTTGCAGGCTCGAGCAGAGCGCCCAGTGCCTACCTCGGCCGCGGCACCACCAGCAGGGATTCCGTCGACTCCGGGCCCTGGAGGTCCGTCGAGTCCGGTCCCTCCTAGCTCCCCTATAAGATCTGGGGTTGAGCTATTGGTCCCTTCGACGCCAGAGACTTTCGCTTCGGCGCGGGACCTAATTGCTCTCACGGAGCCTACCCAGCCTCAAGCCCCGGTACCCCCGGTGCGGGTCATATCCAGAGGCAAGCGTGCGACGATGCGAGCGCCGTCTCCAGACTCGCCCAGCTGGCACCTATCACCTTCGAGGTCCCGACGCCGTGGGCGTTCTCACTCCAGGTGCTGCTCGCGGTCCCAGCACCGCTCCCCTCGGCGGTACCAGTCGCACTCGCGGCGCCGGTCATCCTCCAGACAGTCTCGCTACTCCCAGCACCGGTCTGGATCGAGTCGCCGCTACCGGCACCGAGACTCTAGGAGCCGTTCCTGTAGGCGATCAGCACCCCAGTCGACCTCCCGGCACCGCGCTGGAGGCAGGTCCCGGTCCCAGTCGATCTCCCGGCACTGCGCTGGAGGCAGGTCCTGGTCCCGATCCCGGCACTGGTACGATTCCCGGTACCGTTCCCCGGCTCCAAGAAGATCATCAGCGTCGAGACCGAGGGAGCCCTACCAGCCATGTTCAGCCCCACCATGGCCCTCCTGGCAGCCGTCTGTCTCATCGCAGACAGACAGCACGTACACTCTAGATGCAGACAGACCCGCGGCCCTCTTCCATGACCCTCCCCCGCAGGATCAGGGACCGCAGCAGTGGGGTTTCTGGGCATACCATCAAGCCCAGGGCCCTCAACAAATTCCACCTCGGTCTGTGACGTCTGAGCCCAGGGTGCCAGAGGCCTCATTATCTCGTCCTCCCCCCTCTCCGGCGGGGGAAGACTGGTCCAACCAGCAGGACCCTGAGCTCCCTCCGGAATCAGAGGCGCTGGTACAGATGGAGCCCCCCGTGGACCCACTCCTACCGGGGGTCTCCTCGTCGTCGATGAGGCAGTGGCGGGAACATCATCTTCCAGTCCTCCCCCACTCGACCTCAGGGCGCACCAGGACCTCCTCAGGCGTGTAGCACAAAACTTAAACTTGCAGGCTGAGGAGGTTTCCGAAATTGAAGATCCTGTGGTGAGCATTCTCTCAGCGGATGCTCCCACCAGAGTCGCCCTTCCCTTTATCAGGACTATCCAAGCCAATGCTAATACCATCTGGCAATCACCGGCCTCCATCCCTACTGCTGCACGCGGGGTGGAGCACAAGTATATGGCACCCTCCAGAGGATATGAGTACCTGCATGTACACCCGACCCCGTGCTCCCTCGTCGTGCAGTCTGTGAACGAGAGGGAGCATCACGGGCAGCAGGCCCCAGCACCGAAGTCCAAGGAGGCGAGGCATACGGACCTGGTAGGCCGGAAGGTCTACTCAGCAGGCGCCCTCCAACTTAGGGTCTCTAACCAGCAGGCCCTCCTTAGCCGCTACGCCTATAACTTCTGGGTGGCAGTGGACAAGTTCAAGGAGTTGTTGCCTCAGGATGCGCGTCAAGAATTCGCGGCAATTCTTGATGAAGGCAAGAAAGTCGCAAGAACTTCATTGCAGGCATCCTTGGACGCGGCAGACTCGGCCGCTAGAACTCTGGCTTCAGGGGTTACGATGCTCCGCATCTCCTGGCTACAGGTTTCTGGCCTTCCTCTGGAGCTCCAACACACCATCCAGGACCTCCCATTTGAAGGTCAGGGCCTCTTTTCAGAGAAGACGGACCCCAGGCTGAAAAGCCTGAAAGACAATCAGGTCATCATGCGCTCTCTAGGGATGCACACACCCGGAACGCAGCGCAGACCCTTCCGGCCACAACAGCAACAGCAGCGCTGGCCGTATCCCCAGTACCGCCGGCGGCAGGACTTTAGTAGGCGCTGAAGCAGGAATGGCAGGCGCAGACAATCGGGCAACCGGGGGGGCAGAATCAGGGCTCCTCCAAAGCCCCACCTGGCCCAAAACCTTCGTTTTGAAGGTGCATCCGAGGATGCTGTACCAGTTTCCCCCACAGATCCGGCCCCCCCATTTTCCAACCGCCTTTCGTTCTTCCTCCCGGCGTGGACCCAAATAGCTTCCGACCGTTGGGTCTTACGCACTGTGCAAACAGGATACTGTCTGCAATTTATTTCGCACCCTCCCTCCCTCCGCCCACCCTCGTCCCTCTTCAGGGACCCCTCTCACGAGCAATTCCTCCTTCAGGAGGTGCGGACGCTCCTCGACAAAGGAGCCATAGAGGCGGTTCCGGAGAACGAGAAGGGCAAGGGGTTTTATTCCCGTTACTTTCTGATCCTCAAGGCCAAGGGAGGCCTCAGACCTATCCTCGACCTGCGAGAACTCAACAAACATATCGTGAAGTTGAAATTCCGCATGGTTTCCCTGGGGACCATTATCCCATCTCTGAATCCTGGAGACTGGTATGCCGCCCTCGACATGCAGGACGCTTATTTTCATATAGCCATTTTTCCGCATCACAGACGCTTCCTTCGGTTCGTGGTCGACCGCCATCATTATCAATTTGCGGTCCTCCCATTTGGCCTCTCCACAGCCTCGAGGGTATTCACAAAATGCATGGCGGTCGTCATCGCATATCTTCGGCGCAGTCGCATACACGTATTCCCCTACCTCGACGACTGGCTGATTCGAGGCACCTCAGAGTCACAGGTCCGCAACCACGTCCACAGGATCAGCAGGCTCTTTGGAGATTTGGGCCTCATTATCAACGTGGACAAGTCCGCTCTGCTCCCCACGCAGAGGATAGAGTTCATTGGGGCCATTCTGGACTCCACCTTGGCCAGGGCCGTTCTGCCGCTGCCCAGGTTCCAGTCGCTGTCGGCCATCATTCGGTGCCTACAGATGACCCCCTTGACCTCCATAAGGACGTGCCTAACCCTCTTAGGCCACATGGTGGCCTGCACCTTTGTTACGGGTTATGCGCGTCTTCGCATGAGGCCTCTCCAGTCTTGGCTCCTCACACAGTACCGTCAGGCCAGACATCTGCTGGACGCGGTTATCACCATCCCCCAGGAGGTATTGGATTCCCTCCGATGGTGGCTAGACCAGTCGGTAGTGTGTGCGGGGCTCCCGTTTCATCCGGCCCAACCCTCGGTATCCCTAACAACGGATGCCTCAGACCTGGGCTGGGGTGCCCACCTCGGAACCCTGAGGACGCAGGGCCAGTGGTCCCCGCAGGAAGTGGCCCTCCACATCAACATACGGGAGTTGAGAGCGGTCCGTCTTGCTTGCCATCAGCTTCAAGGTCACTGTGTCTCAGTATTCACCGACAACACGACGACCATGTACTATATCAACAAGCAGAGCGGCACAAGATCCTCTCCCCTATGTCAGGAGGCGATGCGGCTCTGGGACTTTTGTATAGCCCACTCCATTCACCTCATGGCTTCCTTTCTCCACGGAGTACAGAACATGCTGGTAGACCGTCTGAGCAGATCCTTCCTTTTGCACGAATGGTCCCTTCGCCCGGACGTCGCCCTCTCACTCTTCCAGAGGTGGGGTTGTCCCCGGATGGACCTCTTCGCGTCCAGAGGGAACAGGAAATGCCAGATGTTCTGCTCCTTTCAAGGCCGGGAACCAGGGTCGGTAGCGGATGCCTTCCTTATCCCATGGACGACTCACCTGCTCTATGCGTTCCCTCCGTTTCCGCTGGTCCACAAGGTCCTTCTGAAGGTGCACAGGGACAGGGCCCGCTTGATTATGATAGCTCCAGCGTGGCCCAGGCAGCATTGGTATCCAATGTTGCTGGACCTGTCTCTGGCCGAACCAGTCCCCCTGCCCCTTTACCTGGACCTGATCACCCAGGACCACGGCAGGCTCCGTCACCCGGATCTCCAGTCTCTACACCTCACAGCGTGGCTCCTGAGTGATTGACCAGGTCGGAACTACGGTGCTCTACCCCGGTACGTCAGGTACTACTGGGCAGCAGGAAACCTTCCACTAGAGCGACATACTCGGCCAAGTGGAAGCGTTTCTCCTGTTGGTGCTCGGGGAAGGGTTCCCTCCCTACGGAGGTTTCTATCACCAGTATTCTCGATTACATCTGGTCCCTCAAGCAGCAGGGCCTGGCGATATCGTCCCTTCGGGTTCACCTGGCGGCTATCTCTACCTTTCATCCGGGAGGAGATGGCCGTTCGGTTTTCTCTCACCCTACGGTGACTAGATTCCTGAAAGGGCTGGAACGCCTCTACCCCCAGGTTCGACCCCCTGCCCCTGGGATCTTAACCTGGTTCTGACTCAGCTCGTGGGCCCTCCATTTGAGCCGTTAGCAACTTGCTCCCTGCTCTCTCTCTTCTGGAAGACTGCTTTCCTGGTGGCCATCACCTCAGCCAGACAGCTGTCAGAACTCCGGGCCCTCACGGTAGATCCCCCGTATACTGTCTTCCATAAAGACAAGGTGCAGCTGAGACCGCACCCGGCCTTTCTCCCCAAGGTGGTTTCAGCCTTTCACATCAACCAGGAGATCTTTCTCCCTGTCTTTTTCCCAAAGCCCCATTCGTCCCACAGGGAGCAACAGCTCCACTCGCTTGATGTCCATCGGGCACTCGCGTTTTATATGGAGAGGACCAAACCATTCCGCAAATCCCCCCAGCTCTTCGTGGCAGTAGCGGACCGAATCAAAGGGCTTCCCATTTCCTCACAGAGGATATCCTCGTGGGTAACATCCTGTATCAGGACCTGTTATGACTTGGCTCACACCCCTACGGGCCATGTGACTGCGCACTCCACCAGGGCACAAGAATCATCGATGGCTTTCCTCGCCCGCGTGCCCATCCAGGAGATCTGTAGGGCGGTGACCTGGTCCTCTGTCCACACCTTCGCCTCCCATTACGCCCTGGTCCAGCAGTCCAGAGATGATGCGGCCTTCGGCTCGGCAGTGCTCCATGCCGCGACTTCTCATTCTGACCCCACCGCCTAGGTAAGGCTTGGGATTCACCTAACTGGAATGGATATGAGCAATCACTCGAAGAAGAAAAGATGGTTACTCACCTTTGTAACTGTTGCTCTTCGAGATGTGTTGCTCATATCCATTCCACACCCGCCCTCCTTCCCCACTGTCGGAGTAGCTGGCAAGAAGGAAATGAGGAGCGGGTGGGCCGGCAGGGGTATATATCGAGCGCTATGGCGGCGCCACTCTAGGGGGCGACCTGCCGGCCCACTAGAGTTGCTAGGGTAAAAAGTTTTCCGACGAACGTGCACGCACGGCGCGCACACCTAACTGGAATGGATATGAGCAACACATCTCGAAGAACAACAGTTACAACGGTGAGTAACCGTCTTTTCCACTACCCCTACTTGTTCAGAATTGTAACCAAAATGACACATTTCCATCTCAGTTAAGCCAAGTGTTTTCTTGTTCATTGGACTTACAAGTGGCAGTAACACGACCTAAAACACTACTGCCATATATTTCATTTGAGTTTTAAAGGAATTTATTCTCATATATGCTGTTAGGGTTACAAGGATATTGAAAAATCTTTTGGAACTTAATGTATTTTGTAGCCAAGGAGAGAACTGTGTCAAAGTACAACATACAATATTGTTGAGTAAAGTACAGGTCTTAAATGCTCAATCTCATACACGTGATTAGTGTTCTGCTTATATGAATATATTGACAAATATGGTATGCCATATAGCTGTGATTAATAAACTGTAGGTGTTTCAATCCATTGGCTCAATTTAACATATATTTTCTGATGGCAGAGACCTTTTTCCTTATCTATTAAGCACATTTGTAGAGATGGTTACATTAGGCTGGTTATCTAACTATACTCCCTTCTTTGACTAAGATTAGTATCTGGAAACTTTAAGGTTTTAAGTTTGAGGGTTATTAGTGATACAAAGTTGGTCAAAAGCCTGTGCATGTTCAGCTCTCTGACTACTTACAGCAGTAAAGTCAGCAGCACTTGGCCTGTCTTTTTTTTTCTCCCCCCCCGACCCCCTCCACCAAACTGCTCAGCAAAAAGACTTGCAAAATGCAACATATCCCCTTTGAGGTTCTTCTAAAACGAGTCTGTTTGCTGCTGTTCATATGGTCCCATTTTCTTGTTAAATTTACTAAAGCCATGCATGCTTTACTGAGTTGACACAAATGAATGTGGTGAAACCCACAACCCTCATTTCTCTGATAATCCCGCTCCTTCTCCTCCCCCCACCCCATGTTCTTAACATCAAGAACTTATAACAACCCTGTTGACTCAAAGAGCTGGATATTTCAGTATTTGGTGTTCAGCCAATTATCAGTTAAATGGAGGGCTTGCATTAAGCTATGGTAGCTGGACATGCAGAGTTTGCCACAGTCTTGACACAGTTCAAACTATTTGGCTGAGAGCTAATTCCAGCAAGTAGGTGGACCTGGAGACTTGAGGGGGAGAGATGATAAATGCTGGATAGATGTCTGTGAGAGGCCCCAGGTATGTTTGACCATATTTTTATGGAGTTGGCAAAGGTAGAGATGTCCCCCATTCCTTCTGTGTAAACAGTCTATGGAAGAATGTGTACAGGGTTCTTCCCTCTGACAGTTCATCAATATGAAATGTGGCAGTGCTACATAAAAGAGTTGGGATGAATGCAGGGTCTTGAAGAGGGTGTGTGTGTGTGTGATGCATTTTTTTTAACTGAAATTATAATCCAACTCAATTTTTCAATGGCACAGTCATAGGCTATGAAAACCAAGCTGAACTGCTATTTTTCATTGTTCCGGGCATCCTTGGCAAAGAACATGCACCATGCCAAGCAGTGATGGTTTAGATGGGCAGTCTGCTAATACTACCAAAGTTCTGTTCTGTAGGAAGACCCACCTCTGCACCAGTGCTTCAGCACTGGCTCTGCTGACTGCCAAGACAAGTTGTATTGCAGCTGGTGGATTGAAAACTCATTACTCTTGGACTGTCAGTTAAATACAGCATGTATCGTGAGAGCACAGCCTGCAGCCATTCTATGTGCAGACAATCAATCTATTGTCAAGATATCATGATCAGAGATTCAGCTGAACCATGAGGGAGTAAGGCAACAGAATTTGAGACCCACGTTCTTCACTTGCCCTGTCTGGCATCAGTGGAAGATATGTAACCAAGAATGGTAGGAGATGCAAAAACAGTGTAGATGAGGATGATTCTCATTTTTACTTTTCACTCTAAATCTCAATGAACTGCAAAGTTCATTTTTTCACACCTGAAAGTTCCTAAGTAAATCTTCAATCCAGTGAAGACTTAACTTAATACAGATTTGTCTGTAACTCTTGGCAAGATTGGAGCCTAATTTAGAAGGCTTTGGTACAATGTTACAAACATATAGCAAAAATAGATATAGAACTGCTCAGTATTAAAACAGATAATTTTTCCATGTTACCACAGCCAAACATTCTATGCTAAAGTCAAATTAATCCTGGAATAAAAGTTAAAACTAACCTAGACTTGGTCCAGGCAAAAATGCAGTGACATTTCATAATGTTTGTAGAAAATGGACATCTTTTTCCATTGAAAATTGCCTTTCATTTTGTGGGAAAGCTTTGGGGAAAAATGTGAGGTCAGCAAAATATTGCTCTTTACATTTTAACAGCTAACATAACTCTTTCTCTCCAGCTTACACTTTTTGAGGAACACTAGGGAATGTTAATTCACTGAAACTGAACTTTAAGTGAATATTGCAGAATATTAAAAATTAATTTTCAATTTGTAATTGCAAAAATTTGCACTGGTTATGCAGTTACATTATGCTCAGCCTATCAGGAAGCAAAAAATGTGGCGTGCTCATATAATCAAATGAGGTAGAATTTGGAATATTGCATACTCACAATCAACTGCTTGCAAAGGAGGGAGTGAACAACGAATCATTTTGAACAGTTGAGAAACTTCAATCTATTCCTGGATCTGTTTGAGCATGGGATACCAGGTGGGGGAAGGGGGCAGAGCAGGAATAATCACCTATCATACTCTTTTAACCTTCTGTATATTATTTTAATTTGAGTTGTGTATATACCAGTGTATACTTTAAAGATATTTCCCTATTTTGATGCTCTCTTTGCACAATAATGAACTACAAAAGTGTTTTAAAGTCATTAGGCATATGATTGTGTGGCTAATTAACATGTACTCATAGGAGAAATAAAGAATTACAGACAACACAATCTATTCAAGTAGCCATGTGTGTATAAAATAGGAAGAGGCAGCATTTGTCATGAGTTGAAATCAGAAATTATAAATACATTAGATTCATTTTGCCATTTTTACTCACTTCGAGCAGTAAATACTTTCTGCCATTTACTAGTACTTATTCATATAAGTAGTGGAAGGCAGAATAGAGCCCAATGATAACAAATTAAAGTTACACTAAAGGGGTAACCATGTGTAATGCAGCCTTTCATGTGACAGGACAGTCACAACCAGAGATGAGGTTACAGTACCCTAAAAAAAATATTCTGTGGAGGTTCGTTCTTCAAAATGCTTTCAAGTTGCACCTTTGTTTTTTCAGTGGTCAAAGTTTCTACTGTGCTGTAAATCAAAATAATTTGGCCAATGTTGTGTAAGTTTAAATTTTAGTGCTGGTGTAGCTATAATTTCTGTAGTATTTATGTAGGCCTGTGTGTTTCACTAATTCTGTATCACAAGTCTATTTCTATAAAACGGCATATGAACTACTGTGAGTAAACCTATCTGTAGTGGAAATATGAGACCCATCATTCCATCAGTTGCATATGTTGCATCATTCCATCAGTTGCAACCCCTCTTGACTTCAGTGTTAGTGGCTACTTAAGAAAGGAGTGAGAGCCCAATTCTCCCCAGTATTAGAGCTGTGTGGTGGTTTTTTGTTTTTTGTTTTGTTTTTTTTTGTGTTTGTTTTTTTTTTGCATTGCTCCTCTGGTACAAAGCAGATCTAAAGCCAGTTAGGCCCTCACTACGCTAAATTAGGATGGGGACTAGTTTCACTTACCTTATCAGGGCTGATCCTGAAGCTGTATGTTGAGTAGTCTTCCTGATACAGACTATAATTGCTAGTTATTCATCAGACATGTTCATGATGATAGTCTCTTACCAACAGTATTATATCTTTTTGGATCATATACAAATGTTCACCAATTGTCTCAATTAATGCAGCATTGGACAACCATTTATAGACTGTTTCTGGAATACTTCTGGAGACCTGGAGAAGAGCTCTGTGCAGCTCAAAATCTTGTCTTTCTAACCTCACTCACCAACATTTGTTGGCAATATCTTTTACTGAACCTTGTCTCTCTAGTATCCTTGGGCCAAGATAACTATAACAGCACTGCAGACAATCATATACACAGGGACATACTGTACTTTGGAATTAAAATTTGCATTCATTTTCTTCAAAAACTTGTCATAAGATAGAACAAAGAAATAATGGTCTGAATGACACAAGTGATCTTTAAAAACATTTTCTGAGTTCTTTCCAGCAACGTTTTCACATTTGATTAATATTCATTTCTGTTTTCTGGTTCAGAATATTGCTTCCTAGAGCTATGTGTACACACTGGATCTAAACTGAGCTCTCTCAGAGGTAAAAAAAAAAAAATGTTAACCCCAAGATGTGGAAATAAAGAAGTCAGCTTTTTTAGGATTACATAGGATGCAACAAAACTATGTATGTATTTTTTGCAAGCAATGCCAAAAAAAATCTAAAACTAGTTTGAGTTAAAATTACTTCCCTCCCCAGCCACAGCAGGGCAAATGTTTTTGGATTAAGTTAAACTCTTGATGGGGAGAGCACAAGAATTCATTCAGAATTTTCTGTACAACAAAGACCAATTCATTTTGAAAGTATTACAGAGTTAGTCATGTCTTAACTCACTAGATACACTTCAGGAAAACATTTGACCCTTTCCCTCTTCTTCTTCTCCCTCCACTGGAAATAACAGAGATTCTAAGCATTTTGAGGTTATGATAATCTAATGTCTAGATAATACTTAGTCTGGCCATGAGTGCAGGGGACTGAACTAGATGTTCTCTTGAGGTACCTTCCAGTCCTATGATTCTGTTTTTGATTACCAGGAAATGTCTTGTGATGGGATTCCCCCAGAGTGCAGCCTGGGACTGTGGGACCACTGTGCACCTTAACTTTCTCCAGCCTGGGCTGTCTCTCACAATGTCTTGCTAGTGACCAGCAGCAAGCCCCACCAGGCACTGTGATCGCTCAGCACAACAGCCTGAGGAACATCAAAACCCAGCTAGATTGCATGGATACTCCCAGAGCCACTTCTGAATCACACAGAGGCACCAGAGCCAAATCCCCACCCCAGCTCCAAGCACTGTACCTAGGGTATAGACCATCTTGCTCTGCTCAAGATGGGCAGTGCAGATTGATTGGTTCACCACTTCAGCAATGGAAAGAGGTTTTGCAAAGGCTGGTGTATAACCAGAGATTACCAGGGAGCTTGTATGTAGTTTGTGGCAAAAGATATAGCGTTAGACAGTTACCAAAATAAAATTATATATGCATGCAGTCTCAGCTCTCAACCCTATTGGACTGGGCCACATCTAGATTAAGCATTTTCTCAGCCCCACTGGATACTACAGTCCTTAATGTGCAGGTTTGGCCCAGGTTTAAGGAACAATCTCCTCTGTTCAAGTCTTGTCTTCTCAGTGTCTGTTGCTTGCAGTGTAGGTGGGGGAAGGAGAAGGGGTAAGCCAGCCCCCCTCCCCTGTATTCAGTTTTATATCCTCAGTCCATTTAGGGTGACTAGACAGCAAGTGTGAAAAATCAGGACAGGGGCTGGGGGGTAATAGGTGCCTATATAAGAGAGCTCCAAAAATTGGGACTGTCCCTATAAAATCAGAACACCTGGTCACCCTAAGTCCATTTGCCTGTAGAACATAAATCCAGGCATGTCTGGGGGGCATTGCTAAGTCTCCGGGCAAAGTTGAGCCATCCTCCAGGTGTGGCCTCATGCAGGTAAGTCATATTGAATTGTATCTCAGTTGCTGGACAGTCGCTGTTGATGGGTTGCTTCACATCCCACCTGGGCTTAGGTTACTTTCCTTGCTGTTGCCTCTGGGGAGCTAATATCTGGCTGATTTCCCCAATTTACAGTGTGTTTTAGCGACAACTGTACAAAACAGTTCTCATAACTTCACAGGCATTAATGAAATATATATATGAATAGAGAAGTGAATTTCAGCAAATCATAACCTTTCCCCGATACCTTACAAGGCATGCTTTAGACGTAGTATCACCATTATATACAGATGAGGAATATTTGTGGGGGAGGGGGTTTACAGGGTGCTTCCCCCAAGGTACAGAATGTCACAATCCTCTGTATAGTGGAATGTCTACATTAGCTCTATGGCATTCAGTACCCAGATCACCATTTCAGATAAAAAACCTTTCACTGGCCTCAAGAAGTTTCTAGAGAAACCGTCTCAGTAATAAGATTGCAGATGTTAACACTACAGAATTTCTTTTGAGAGCCATCTTAAACTGCTTACATTGTCATTCAAGAGTAAGAGCAATATTATAAATGCATTGAAACCACTCTCTTGAATGACTAAACTATCAGGAAGCTATTAAAATCCCCACAGATAAATCCCACATATTTAAGTTGTTCCCCTCCCAGTTTATTGCTTAATATTTTGGGGAAAATAAATTGTGTACCCAGGCAGGAATATTATCTTAGGCACAAAACCTACCAATACCTTTCTAGAACATGCCTACCTTGAGAGAGTGATCAGATTCTCCATTTTTAGGAGGTACACAGCAATTACAGCAGGAACATTGAAGGGGGGAGCAAGTACAGCATATTTGAGGGACCATAGACTAGAGTGAGCAGGCTGAGGTTGGGTATGGAGGAGCAGATATCTGAGGACCTATAGCACAAGAGCTGTGTGAGGCATTTTGTAAGATAACCTGGGTACATGGTGTGGGACAGGAGTTTGGGGGGCATTTCTAAGAAGAGCAGAGGAAACTCTCTCAGCTGCCTGACTCTTCAGGGTGCTGTTTGACAGAGCTAATTTCTCTGACAGCTGTCACAGACAGCTGTCTATCAACTGAATTGACTGAGCCAGTGAGGTGTGTGTGCTGGTGCACAATGATTTGAACCTCAGTCAACTGAGGCTTTACTCCAGCATGATGATGGGGTAACAATCTACTCTGGCTTCTCTATCGTGTGGAAGAAAGGTGCATTTCAAATTGAGAGAATTTTAGGATTGATCATTCTAGTCTATACAAAACCGAGTGTAGACCAAGCTAGATTCTGAGATCAAGGTTGAGTTTTCAGGGCAGTTAGGATACCCATCGGTGGTGTGTTTGGTTTTGTTTTGTTTTTTTCCATTTGAGCTAAGCACACTTAATATGTAAAATCACAAACAATAAACATGCAGCCTTCAATGCCATTTTATGCCACTTTAACAGCAATTATCAGAGACTAACCAAACAGTATCTCTAACAATTCAAATTAAAAAAAATAGAATTTTCATTAAAAAATCTTGACCTTCCCAAATATGTAAGTAACTTTCCCCAGGATATTTAACTTCCATCTATCAGACTAGTTTTTCTATGTAACTAATTTTGTTCAATAAAATCCTACAAATGAGAGTTCCTTGCTCATCCATTCTAACATCTCCATTTAGAGGTGTGCAAATTGAAGGTGATTGCTTTTACTTTTGTTTTGCCAGAGGGGAGGGGAATTTGTTTTGAGGAAAACTCAATTTTTGGAAACTTTTTTTTTTTTAATTTAAAAGTAAACAGTTTGGGCCAATTTTGGAGCATTTTAACTTTTTTTAAAATTTTAAAAATAAAACTAGTCAGTTTTAACAGAAAAATTGAAATGCTTTGTTTCAGAAATATCAGTACTAAACATTTAGAATTTTCCTGATTTCTATTTTATTTATATATAGCCTAATATTTTTATTAAAAACATTTTAATAAAACTATTTAGAAAAATCAACATAATGGTGACCTATCTTACCATAACAGAATTTGTATTTTTGCCAAAAAGGTCTGATAGAAGTGGGCAAAATTTTCTATTTTCATTATTGGGTGTATATTTGGTTTTGTAAATCCCATTGGACATTGCTTTGAAGAACTACAGTTATTATATATGACATGCTGGTAATGGAACTCTGTTTTGAAAATCTATATGAAATCATTTGTAGTTTAATTGGTCTCGGGCTGCCTCTTGAGACTTATTGATAAATCTTTTTTTTTTTAAGTGCACTATTTGAAAAATCCTTTTACAAAGGAAAATGCTCAACAGGAATAAGGTAGCACTTATGCAAACTTTCAAAATTGTCTACAGTAATTTTTATAAATATTTATTAAATTATTATTGAATGTCTTATTTGCTAGGGAATGGTCTGACTAAAACTCATTTGAAAAACAGTAAATTCAGTGGGCAGAATCTTATTACAGCTCTAAACTAAGACAGTGGTAACATGCAGAAGGCCTTACGCTAAACATTTTTTTTATATATAAATATCTGCTGAAGTATTAACTGAAATGTAAAAGCAGATGTGAACGCTACATCATATGTCACAATGCTCAGTTAAGTTCTATTATGCTTTATGATGAAAGACATAGACCATACTGTGCTCTGTAGCTGTTCTGACACATATTGGACCTGCCCAACTTCGCATTAAAGCTTCCTTCCTCTGACAGAGTCCCTCACTAATCACTAGGTTTTAAAAAGAAGAATGGTCTTGTAGTGAGAGATGCTGACATTGGTTTGAGTGTATTGGCTTCTTTATCTAACAACAACTGAAATGAATAGCATCCTAGTCTTTGTCATTCTTTGACAAAGGCTGTCATTGATTTTTGCATCTCTTGTTTCTGTATTTGAGGCATTGATCCTTATCTGAACATGTTTGAGCCAGTACTCATTGAAGTCAAAGAGAATGTTGTTCCATTGACTTCAATAGACACTAGAACAGGCCCTGAGTCAGGCATCTGAAAGGTATTGCTGGATTTTGGGCCTTAGTCATTTTTCCTCTGAGGTAAAGGCTGACATCATAGGAGAAATTCTAGACTTCTTGATCTGTCATAAACCACACACACACCCAGCAGCTGACTTCCTGGTTACTTGCTACACACTATATAGCCATGTCATCATTGGTCATCTGCTACTATGATAGATAACCTGCCACCATTCCTTCCATCATGATGTTCTCTGTTATTTCCATATGTACATCTGATGGGACCAAAGTACATAAGTTCGTACGTGTTGATTTCTGACACCAGAGTCAGTTTCTCTCCAATAATATTTCTAACAAGCATTTGTTTGTTTTTGTTTTCCATCCAAGATATATGCAAGTGACTCTGAGTGTCACATCTCAATTTTCCTCTTGTCAGCTGCATTAGTTTCCTGGAATTAACATCCATAAATTGCTATGGAAAACAATTAGTTGTTCTTCACCAGTCAAACCTTTGTACATTTCAAGATGGCATGGTGTTTTTTCACATTTTCATAAGCAAGGCCATGGCTGAGTAAGCCATCCCTGGTCACTTTCTGATTCCTTTGAAGCAGACTCTTTTCATATGTAATGATCCTAGATAATTTAATCTCCTGCATCTACAGCATAACCAGCAATTGCTGTTCTTGATCATGTCAACATACATGCATTTTTGTTTTACCACTTTCAGGGAATCCGTATTCATCAAATTGTTTTGGAAACTCCAATGTTTGTTGCATTGCTTCAATAGTTGCAGTAAAGAGCGTTGTATCATTAGCATATCTGGGACTGGTTAAGAGGTGTCCATAATGGAAATCCCAGCACATTCCATTTATCAAAACATTCAAGGACTTGCAGAATTTTACATGAAGCATACATATCGAAAAAATTAGGGAACAAAATGCACCTTTTGTCTCTCACCCATCTTTCACTCTGCCCAGTGGAATACCACTTATCACCCACTGCTGTTTGCCCCATAACCTGTTGACATTAGAGACTTCTGAGTTCAATGAATGCTCTGGAATCCCCAAGTTTGCCAGTATTCCCTAGGGACCATCATGTCAGATGGTATCAAATGTTCTGGAACAGTCTATGAAACACACACAATGGTGTTTATAATCTCTGCATTTTTCAATAATTGGATATTTGCAACTTCCTTGTATGCCTTGTCCGTCTCTGAAACCAGCTCATCTGCTTCAGGCACTCCTGAATTATGTGGAACTGCACTTTATTCATGTGTGATATCAAGGAGATAGTTACAGCACTTTGTTCTATCCTGTCTTTTTGGTAAGGACAGACGCTCCCTTTGTGCCATCGTCCAGCCAATTTCTTTTCAATCACACATCATAGCAAACTATGTGAGATTTGTATTGCAGTCACTAGCGGCTTTTAGCAATTCTACTGGTAAGTTACTGACACCTGGCGCTCTCTCCTAACACCATGCACCACTTCCCCTTGCAGGATTGATGGCTCTGGCTCCAGGTGCTATTTTTGTCTCCCACCTCTTCTCCGCCCCCCCCCCCCCCGCATCATTCTGTATTGTAAGTGGCCCTGAGGCATACTAACTAGTATAGTAATCTCTCCATCTGCCATCGTGATCTTTTTATTATGCTCAGTCATGAGGAAAATTCTTTAGTAAGCAGTCTGACTGTTGTAAATATACCTTCTGTATTATCCTTCTAATTCTTAAGTTCTCCACACTTTGCTCTGTTCAGTCTTGTCTCAACTGGTCTGCCTTTGATTCTGTCTCCTACATTCTTCAGATTCCAAGCCACTCTTTCTCTTTCTCTTTTTTTTTCTCCTCCCCTCTCCCCCCAGCTCAAACACATTAACCATGATATGGTCCAATGCTGACTTCTCAGTGTGTTTTGGTGGCTTCGGTCATGATAGTTCTTTCCTTCTGTCTCTCTTTCTCCCCCCCTGCCCGGCCCAAATCTGTTTTGGGATGTTCTTCTCATTCACCTGTGACAATACCTTAAACCCATTCTGGACAGAAGTCTATAGCTTTCATTGATTCTGGACGTGTCCCGGCTCAGTGAAACTGCCAAACGTATTGTCTTCAATTTTTTAATTTATTTTTTAATTTTTGTGCTTGAAGCAACAGTTGATGGTCTGACCTGCAGTCTGCACTCAGGAAAGTGTGGCACGGTTGGTTTGTTTGTCCATTGGGTGCTTGATCTCTAGCATCCCTGTAACATTACATTGGCAATTTTTGGTTCTTTCACACAGGAGACCTCCATGCATGTAAACATCTAGAAGATTGGGTGAAGATGGCATTTGTAATGACCAGGTGTCGTAAACAGATAGTTAAGGGTTAATGCCTCTCTTACCTGTAAAAGGTTAAGAAGCTCAGTGAACCTGGCTGACACCTGACTAGAGGACCAATAAGGGGACAAGATACTTTCAAATCTTGGTGGAGGGAAGTCTTTATTTGTGCTTTTCGTTTTGGTTGTTGTTCACGCTTGGGACTAAGAGGGACCAGACGTCCATCCAGGCTCTCCAAATCTTTCTGAATCAGTCTCTCATGTTTCAAACTCGTAAGTAATAGCCAGGCAAAGTGGATTAGTTTTATTTTTGTTTTCTCAACCTGTAAATGTCCTTTTTTTTGCTGAGAGGATTTTACCTCTGCTTGCTGTAACTTTGAACCTAAAGCTAGAGGGGGTTCCTCTGGGCTATACAAATTGGATTACCCTGTAAAATATTTTTCCATCCTGATTTTACAGAGATGATTTTTACCTTTCTTCTTTAATTTAAAAGCTTTCTTTTTAAGAACCTGATTGATTCTTCCTTGTTTTAAGATCCGATGGGTTTGGATCTGTATTCAACAGGGAATTGCTCCAGACACTAAAATTTCTGGATGGTGGCAGAGTTACCAGACCTAAGCTAGTAAATAAGCTTGGAAGTGTCCATGCAAGTCCCCACATTTGTACCCTAAAGTTCAGAGTGGGGAAGGAACCTTGACACCAGGTGACTAGAGAAGAAGAAGAATTCAACCAAATGTCTTTTTCCGTCTCATAAACCCAGACCATGTTTTCCAATACCCGTTTGACAGCTTACAACTCCAGCTTATGCGTTCAGGTCTCCAGTTATAAGGGTCAGGTCTTTGCTAAGGCTAGGTATATGCTGCAGCTTAGGTTGGTATAACTTGCTGTGTTCAGGGCTGTGAGTAAACCAACCCCCTGAGTGAGGTAAGTTACACTGACCTTAGAGCTGCTACCACCATTTGCAGGGCACAAAGTGAGAGCTGTCTCCTGTTGGCTTAGAGCATCTGCATTAGCAGTGCTGCATCAGTGCAGCTGCCCCACTCTAAGTGCTGTAGTGTAGCCTTAGTGTAGGGATCGGCAATCTTTGGCACGCTGCCAGCTGGGGTAAGCCCCCAGTGGGCCAGGCCAGTTTGTTTACCTGCTGCATCACCAGGTTTGATTGCGGTTTCCATTGGCTGCGGTTCACCGTCCCAGGCCAATGAGGACTGCGGGAAGTGATGTGGGCCAAGGGATGTGCTGGCCACGACCCCCATTGGCCTGGAGTGGTGAACCGCAGCCAGTGCTCCACTGAAGTCAATGGATTAATGCTTATCAAAAGCTGGTGTGAATCAGAAGAGAATCATACTCGGTAGCTATAAATTGTAGTTAGAACAATAAAACCTAGAAGCATAGGCACATACGCAAAGAAGCATTATTTTGTTACAAGGGTAAAATTCACCCTTATGCATTAGGATAGAATAAGGCTTGTGCAGTACTTAAATTCCACTTAATCCCTATTGCAATTTAAAAAAAATCTTAGTCCTGTAATGAACTCCACACAAGTGGACCCTTTACCCTTGCAGAGCCCAACTGAAGGCAGAGCAAAAGAGGGCTAAGGTAGGGGTGTGTGTGGTGGTTCTTTTAAGGTCTTTTGAGAAATCAAGCCTAATAGTTGCTAGCTCTAAACTTAACAAGGAGTCCTTAAGACTACAAGGAGAAGGGGAGAAGATGACTCAGACCTAGATCAAAGTAAAAACAAATATAAACTATTCCAGAACTTAAAACACCTGCAGAGAAGAGGAAGTGTGAAGGAGAAAAGAGACCCTAAAGAAGGTATATTAGCATAGAGAAGGGGGTTCAGATACAGCTTAAAACACCATGCAAAACTTTCTACAATCTGTACAAATTCTTTACTAAAGAAGAACCTTCAGGATGTGTATTTGGCATGGGATTTCAGTTCTGTTCATACTGGTGCCCAGTGCCTGCCAAACAATCAGATTAGATTAGGTCTTCTCAGAGGAAGGGATTAGCACTCAGGCCATTTGCCAACCAGTTCACTAGAACTGGGAGGAAGAAAATGCTTGCATATTATAATAAATCTGTAGTCACTCAGACTTCACAATTCTTAATGTTGCTCGCCATGCCCACATGAAATTTGATGATTAATGAGAACATAACTCAGCTACCCAAGCTCCATTCACTGTTGGAAGTGACACAGTTGAATAGTTCTAATTCCATCCAGCAAGCAATGGGATTACAGCAGACCACCATTTGTAGAAGGTCCATGCTTGTGGAGTACCTTTTTTTTTTCCTGGGTCCTTTTCCCCTTGGCAAGTTTCTTTTCCATAGGCATTCTGTTGGAAAACACAGCTTCTTCCCATACTTTTCATGGCAAAATTGAAACCAGGAAACATGTATGTCTTCTATTAAAGTTAGAACAAAGTCTCCTTTTCAAGGGTTTCCTTCTCCCATGCATTCTTGCTGGGGGTCCAGATTCTTCACTGAATCTAGTAGTCAAAGTAAAATTCTCATCCCTGTTGTGGCACTTGACACAAGATAAAGGAGCTACAGCAGCATAACGTACTCCTTAAAAACACTTAGATCTAGCTGTAAGTGCGATAGTGTAGATGCAGCCAAAATAGAACCTGGAGATGTTTCAGTTTAAGCATGACAATGGCTTAAAGCTCCCTTAGCCTCCTCCCCCTGGGCTGTGAGTTTGGAATTGTGCTTCTTAAGGGCCAGTACAGAATCTTTCTGTTTGAGTTTTTTCTTTTCTTTAGGAGATCCTGCCTGTAGGTCCAAATACCTCCACTCTATCCTCTGTTACAGGGGTCAGCAACCTATGGCATGCAAGCCAAAGGCAACACACAAGATTTTGAGTGGCACTCACACCGCCCAAGTCCTGGCCACTGGTTCCAGGGGCTCTGCTGCCAACCTGGGGTCCAACCACTGACCTCATGCCACCTGGGGTCCTATCTGCTGGCCTCGGCCACCGGACTCAGGCACTCTACTGCTCTCTTGGGATCCCAGCTGCCAGCCCGGGGCTCTGCCTCCACTCCCAGCTATGGCCCACTGGCCCCAGCCAGGGGTAGTGAGGAGTGCAGACCAGGGAAGAAGGGGCACAGCTCAGGACCCCCACTTTAAAAATTGTTCCAGCGCCACAATACTGGGATATTTTTACATCCTGATTTGCCGCTTACATCACTGTCACGTCACATAGAACAGCACATTGTGTTTGACATTATACATGCCGTCTGTTGCAATTTTTTTTCCCCTACTGTAAGTTGAGGGGTACGTTTGACAAAATGTCAGCTCCTAAGAAAGCAAAGTTAGATGTCTGTTCATTTCATTTCACAGCAACATTTGGTGCTAAGTTGTGGAAAGGTTTTGGTGCACTTTGTAAACTGTTTTGATGCAATCAAGACCTTTTTGTCGGGGAAAAAGAACAAAACTACCCCAAACTAGATGATGACAAATGGCTGTGTAAGCTCATGTTTCTAACTGACAACACCGCTCACCTAAACAAACTCAACCTCCATCTCCAGAGTGCAGGGCAAACAGTTCTGAATCTTTATGAAGCCTGGAAGGCATTTGTTGTAAAACTAGCAGTTTTTTCTTGGGATCTTTGAACTTCAACTTTCTGCTACTTCCAACTCATAAGAGCTATCGACACGTTGCAATTTCATTGTTGATGAGATTGGAATGTACATGCAAAACTGGAATCAGAATTTTCTGACAGATTTCAAGATTTCCAATGACTTGGCCCAATGCTTTCTTTGCTAATTAAACCTGAAAAGTTCCACAAAAATGACTTGGATTTGTCTGTATTTCAGTGTATGGGTGTTGAAGATTTTGAAATGCAGCTCATTCAGTTAAAAAGCTCAGAATTGTGGGCATCAAAGTTTGGAGAACTTAGGAGTGCACTTAAAGCTACCAAGAGAGATCATGGGGCCTCTATTCTGACCTGCTGGACATCCCTGTCAGTGAAATTTAACTGTTTGCAAATGCAATTTTCTTCAATGCTTTCAGCATTTGGATCCACATATCTGTGTGAACAGGTATTTTCACACATGAAATCTGTCCTCTGTCCTTCTTGGAGCTGGTTAACAACTGATCACTCAGAAGCCTGTGTGCAGCTTAAACTATCCAAATGCGTGCCAGACATTGGAAAACTTAGCAAGGGCAAGGATCACACTAAACTAAGATCTACATTTTAATTTAATTTTAAATAAGGTTTTTTTAAAACCTTAAAGAAGCTTCATTTACTTTACTTTACATACAATAGTTCAGTTATATATTACAGAGGGATGCCTTCTAATAACATTAACCTTAAATTAGAGTGAATAATTGAAGACTTGGCACATCACTTCTGAAAGGCTGCCGACCCCTGCTCTGCTATAAGGGAAAGAGATGAGAAGAGTGGCTGGATATAAACCATCTTGGCACCACTGGGGAAGCAAACAAGTCCTAGCAGCCCTGGGACTGCCATTCCCAATTTCCTTCTGCTTGGCTGAGAGAGAAGAACATGGGCAGAGATTAGGGGGGCATATTGGGGGTGTTGTCCCCCAACTATATGCCAGAGGTTTTCAAACTAAGGCACACCTCCCCATGGGGGGCATGGAGAAATGTTTGGGGTGAGCAGCAATACTAGGCTGCCCTGTGCCCCAGCTCATTCAGTACTCTGTAATTTAAGTACCACAACAATTGGTAAGTCCAGAAGTTAGACCTGTACCTATTATTAACAGTATTAAGCCCCCTGCCCTGCCCCCATACAGAAGTCAAAGTACACCTATGGAAAGGGAGGCCTTAATCCACCCATATTTCAAGGCTCCAGGTATGGGCTCTGGAAAGAGTTAGCAGCATGGGTTTTCAAACCACAAACTGTTGTCCTGGGATTACTTTGTATGTGTGTGTGTGTGTGTCTCTGTCTCTGGCTCTGGCTCTGGCTCTCTCTCTCACTGGTTTGTTTTCTTTAATGGGTTTGCCTTCACAGGAGAATGCTTCTTTGCAGCTATAAATATTCTAATCAACTGGTAGATGTATACCTGTAATATGGGATGCTGGTCCAAGTCACAGAGCACAGGCTGGTGCTTGGAAGTCTACACAGCAACAAAACTACCCCAGAGTCCTGAACCTAGTCAGCAGGCACTGGCCAACCAGGTTTTTCTTTGCTGTTTAGACATTCTCTAGGGCCTGTTACTTTGTTCCAGGCAGGCAATCTACATTTTAGCATCTCTGTATCTTTTCTTGGACTCGACCCTAGCTTCAAAATATGTCTAAGAAAGGATTCAACCTTTCATCAAAAATAAAAGATTTGCATGTTTTGTTTTTCTCATAAAAATCACACTTTCCAGACTTGACTTTTGTAACGAATCATTGCAATTTTAATTTGGGAGTTCATATTATCTTACCACTGTTGTGCAGACACATACGAAAGTGCCAGCAATTTCATGGTGGCTGATACTGAAGTCAGCAAGAGACAGAAAGAGAGGTGTGGAATTGGCTATTAAGGAGGATCGAATGGCCAAGGCCACAGCCCAACTGTGGTGCTAGAAATCAATATCTAACATGTTGTTGATTTCAAGTCCAATAGGTAAAGATACAATAATTGAAGCTTCTCAGTGCAAGTGCACTCCAGAACCACGATTAGACGTGAAAGCAGGGGTGAAAGAAGAAATAGGGACTTACTGGTACAGGACTGGGTTGGGGCTGGCTCTGGCCCCCAGAAGGGGCGGGGCCTCAGGCGGAAGGGGTGGGGATGGGGGGTCAGAGCCAGCCCTGGCCCGCCCTGTACTGGTAAGTGCCCTCCTCTCCCCTCCCCTGCTGGGGTAGCAGCGGCAGCCAGGGGCTACGGTGGCTATTTAAAGGGCTCAGGGCTCGCCAGCTGCTGCTACTGCCTTGGGCCCTTTTAAACTGCTAATGGAGCCCCTGGCTGCCACTGCTACCCCAGGGCTCTGGCAGCAGGGCTTTGGGGGCTATTTAAAGGGCCCAGACCTCTCCTGCCTCTACTGCCCCAGCCCTTTAAATAGCTCACGGAGCCCTGGGGTAGTGGTGGTGGGGCTCTGGTGGCTATTTAAAAGGCTAGGGCAGTAGAGGCAGCAGGAGCCCCAGCCCTTTAAGTAACCCCCAGAGCCCCACTGCCGCTACCCCAGGGCTCCAGCAGTGGGGTTCTGGTGGCAATTTAAAGGGCCTGGGGCTCCAGCCTCTGCTGGGAGCCTCAGGCCCTTTAAATTGCCACCTGGGGAAACTGGGCCGCCCTGGTATGGCGCACCGACTCTTGCCCTTAAGCCAGGGCGTACCAGCTTGCTTTCACCTCGGCGTGAGAGCCATCATTACTTCATGCATCCGTGCATGCATACTAAGCCAGGAGGAAGCACAAAGACTGAAAGGAAGGAAAAAACACATGAAAGAAATGTTGTACAGGCATATATATTAAGTCTGTTTTGTAAAAATCACTGTTTTGCAACTTGTCTACCTAAGAGACTGTAACATCAATTTAGTGAAAGTGTCATGCTGTGGCACTCTAATTGGTGAATTAAGCAAAATACAACAAAAAATGTGCCCCTCTGAACTGCAAATGCCATTTGAAAACTGCTTCTGGATGGTTTACTTACCTGACACAGCAGCCAGAGCAGTTGTAGGACCTGAGATCATTTTAAGAAGACCTGGAACTACAGCAGAGTCAACTATGTTCTGTGAGAGGTAGAATCAGCCCTCCAGGATTGTATGTAAAGATACAATATGGTGGTGGGGGAGAGGTTTTCCATACTTTGAATAATCTCGTTTAAATAGGCTTAAAGATATGCTGTTACAAGGAGGTGCAATTTATACTTCCTTGCAGCAATGAGAACTGTTAAGTTGCAGAAAACACTCACTCTGGAAGAGGATATGCTTGTGCCACTGTTCTCTACTGGGGGTTCTGCCAAGAGAAAGTAGTTTTACATTTTGGTCAGGCTACCATAAAAACCTCACCTGCAGAAGCTGCCCGCAGACTGTGGTGAATCAACAATTCCTCATGCTGGCCTGGCCAGCTTACTTCAACGGTCACTGTCACCCGTTTTAGAGTGTTTAATGATGGGAAGAAGGATGCAAATGCTGGACATTGTTGCTACCCCTCTCTGGGTTCTGTTTTCTTTGCCTGGGATTGACAGAAGCCAACATAACCCTGGGCTTAATCTAGCCCCATATATATGCAAAAAATGTTTCTATAGCTCCCCATATAGTAATCCGTCAAGTTGCTTTGCAGTAAGAGCTCAAGTTGCATCACAGATCTACATCAAGTTCAGACAGTATAACCACAGGGGGAAGAATGTTTGAATGGTAGTAAAAATGAATAAAGTAAGTTTTGCTTAATGACAGCTGGATGGCAATTAGCATATCTGCCTTCAAGACTTTCCACTTTGATTTAATATGCAATATCCAGGAAAATAGTGCCTAGATCTTATTGTCACTGTGTTTTTTTTCCCCAACAGAAATCACAATTTCCCAATGTGATACTCTTACATTGTTTGCTAACAGCAAAAGTCAGATTTTTCTCCTAGACAAAATCTATAGTACTTTATATCTCAACTTTCCGTAATGCAAGTAATCAGCTGCACTAATCCCCAGCAGCTCTACTAGTAAGATTGGATCACAGATAAACTCAAATACATCCAGGTTTTACTTTCTCCCCTAAAGCTGTTTTTTGTTTGTTTGTTTTGTTTGTTTTTTTCCTTTGTCTCGTCTTTTACCTTTCTGAAACCAAATGATAGGAAATTATCACATGCACAAATCTCCTGCAGCTGCTTCAGGCCTTGTATTCCTGCATTTTGTGAGATGGGCTGAAGAATGATAGACAATATTTAAGAGGAAAAAATCCCACTCTGGAGAGTTGTAGTTGGAGCTAATAAAAACAGGGATTAATTTACATGTACAGCTGCCTTCGAGGCTGACCATCATCCACTTGACAGGATGGAGCAGCCTGATCTACTGAAGATGAATATTTCATAGCAAAACTTGGCTCTTGCTGATAAACAAGGGAGATATGTTGGTGGCAGGACAGCCACTGGCCAACTGTTGTCAGAGAAAAAGAATTGCTTTGAGTGACAATGATCTTTGGAGCATATAAATGGAATATGCTACACTACTTAGTCATACCAGAGATTTTTGATTCCATGACTTTATGATCTTTCACATTTTACTGCTGTTTGCGGGGGGGAGGGGAGGGTTCCATTATGTTGACATGTATTTGCTTGAAAGAAACTAATCCGATGTGGATACTGGTGTGTTTTCCTCTTTTTTTTTTTTTAAGGGGGTAGGGGGTACCAAAAGTAGAATAATATTTCTGCCTCACAAGAATATGACGGTTCCAACCTTTTCACTTCATGAGTTGGGGGTCACCACCTAATTCATGGATCATTTAGCATATAGTGTTTTACAGGCCCCACAGACGCTTATTTTGTATATCAGACAAGGTGTCTGCAAATCAACTCTAGATGTATAAACAAAGTTTGCACCTAGCAAATTTCTCATATCCATTGGTATGGGTTTGGAAATACGAATTATTGATTAATTCCATGTTATAGAAGAGAGAAGGAGCCAGTTTCTTTGAAGTTGAGTCTCTCATTCTTTATTTGGTATCCCTAAAATGAGTATTTTAAATAAGTAGTGATTTAGGTTTCTACAGATCAACATTAGTGTGTCTAAGATGGATATTTAGGTGGTTTTGCTTAACTTGAGGCCTCCCAAGTTTTAAAATTAGGCTTCTGTTGTATATTGTATGTGAAGTCTGCACTGCAGATCAAACACTAGGACAAAAGCCTGTTTTCAGAAGAAGCAATTGTTTACCTGAATTCTTGAGTACTACCATCAGTGATATAGTTCTGGGAGTAGTGTTTCCTAGTTTCCAGTACTGACGGGCTTACTGGTGGTTTTTTGGCCATGTTGGGTCACAATTTCTGACCTACATAAGGGAAACATCAATTATTGGTTCATTTTCTTCATCAGAAAAATCAAGATGGATTAAGAAAGAGCATGTCTGCAGAACATTTCACACACTTGGAGGCCTATGCTTAACACCCTTTTGAAACAATTTGTGTCACAACCTTTGATTAATAGACTGTTTCAGACTAATAAAACCCGTACTCAGATTTATGTACATATTACAAAAGACTTGATATCATCAAGGATACCTCTTGCATCATCCTTAACATTAAGCAGAAACACATATTTAAAGCGAAGCTTATATACAACCTAATTCACATTTAAGCCCAGAAAAGAGAGTCAACTAGTGTGATTTTCAGAACAGTGGACTGCAGAACACAGGAAACAAATATTTATTTTTTAAATATCCTGCAATTGTTTAAAATAGGGCCAGATCCTGCTACCCTTACTCATGCTGCAGAGTATTTCCCTCTGAGAAATCCTTACTCCTGTGAGACTACTCAAGCAGTAAGGTATTTGAAGGAACGTAAATCCATACCGTGTAGAGGTCAAGCATAGGAGTTTGTTACACACAGCGCTGGCGGAGTGTCACCTGGCTTATTAGGCTCAGACACTGTCAATCAATTGATTACAGTAGAATTATATAGATTTTCCATGGATGGGGGAAAGTGACAGGAAAGGCACCCTCGGGTAGGTCTAGCTGCAAGACAAGAGAGCACATTAGCCAATGGTTAGCAGGTTACGTATATCTCTGCCAATGGTCTCAAGTTAGCAAGTTAACATTTAATTTGTACTTTGATAAAATGTTATTAGTATAAAATATATATGTTGAATTCTGATTTGGGGTCCATAGGAATGGAGTAGCTCCTCTGGCTGTCCAGCAGATACATTCCTAGAGGTTAAAACAAAGAAACAGTGAGAGTATATGGCAATAAAGATTGTTTCCTTTGTGTTTTAAGGCAGGCACTGGTCCCTGGGAAAGGGAGGTGAGAGGAGGCCATATCTTATACTGACATGTGCCAAGTGCCAACCTTTCATAAACCCTTCTGTAGGGAGACATTATTCCCACATATCCAACCTTGAAACAACAACCGAAACAGGGCTTCTTTGTTCAATTTGCAACTCTGAATAAGACAAAATTATTTAGTTTTCAGCTCCAACACCTGGCAATTTGCTGACTAGGCTTATTTTGGCAAGCAAGGTTATCTTTTGTTTGTTCTGCTTCTCTTAACTAATCACTATTTGCTAGGCCTCTGGTCCCTTGACCATACTCTGGGTCTGGAAAAGAGCTGGCACAATCCATATACCAGGTTGTTATATAAAATGCACAAGGATTTTAACCCTTTAGTATTACTAAGGGTGAATGTGTATGGCAGAATCTGGCCCATAGCCACTAGGTTATATCAATAAGAATGGGTTTGGGATTTGGTGGTTTTACAGTTGTCCTCAAGAAATTTAAAATGTTCCATTTGTAGAATTTTTTTTCCTCATTCAATATTTTGTGTGTGTATTAATGGATTCCAATAAAAACTGGCATGCAGTGATCCCTACAGAGAAAAGAAAAACAAAGATAGCATTAATAGAAAGTATTTTATATAGGATTTTCAAATATGCTAAAGCTGTTGGTGTGTGTTAAGGTGCAAAATGGTGTAATAAAGCCTGTGGTGATGCATTTTTCTTTATGCAAATAGTTTGTTCCTTGGCATACATCTAAAGTACGCCAAACCTCAGAGAGAGCTTACACTATAACTCTGCTTTGCTATAATTTTATATACTTGAGCTCTGGAAACAGCAACAAAACATTCAGAATGTTTGTTTATACTGGTTGTACCTTTAAAAATGCAGGAGGTGGGGTTGGGATGGAAGCTTCCTGTGAATGGGAGGTCAAGGGATAGGAGGGGAAAAGAGAAGAGATCCTGAGACTCTGGTGGGGAAAGTGAGGTAGCTAGCTTATAACTAGGAATGGGTGTCCTAGATATTCCTCACCAGAGATCCTTGGGTAATGACCCCTCTCCCTACACACACACACACACACATATGTTGCAGCAGACACACATGCTCCTGACCCTGCTTTGGGTTGGTGTCTCCACCAGGACCTGTAGTGTCTGGAATGCGAAACTGTATTGGGCCACAGAATCCTACCTGCTTCCCAGCGGGCAGCCTTGTGTCATCCACCATAATGGCCACTTCCCTTGCTTTCCTGGTGACTGTATGTTACATAGCTGGGTCCTGCTCTAGCCTCAGAGAGATTGTGGGGGCGGAAACCATTTGAGGTAGGGGACAAATAGATCCTCTCCCTGCAGTACTTTCCTTTTGGGGGGTGGAGGTGTTGTGGAACTCTTCATTTGAGCTTAATTATTTTCACTGGAAATCAGACTTCCCAAAGATGGGGAGGCATGAGCAAAGCCTGGAACAAACTACTTTTTAAGAGAGTATGGGGAGCTGTGTCCCAATATATCAATTCAACAGATATTCCCCCTAAAGCAGGGAGTTAGTGGATCACAACTAGGGTTGCCAGTTTTGGTTGGATGTATTCCTGGAGATTTCATCACATGACTATCTTTAAAGATTAATCTTTAGTTCCTGGAGCCTTTAGGGTTGCCAACACTCCAGGATTGGCCTTATCTTCCCCCATCCCCATTTATCCACTTAGAATCCTTTGAGGCCTTCAGGAATCCTGGCAGCACTAGCAATCCCAATTTCCATCTCTTAATATGAGAGGCAAGTTTATGTCTGGCTCTTCTATGGCTGATGTAGAGGAAGAATAATCTTGCTAATCCCTCTCTCCCCAGGCTAGTGCAGTTACACAGGGATAGGCGTAATTTAGTAATATTTTGAAATAATTTCATCTAAGCAATTAGCCATGCTGTACTTCAAATGGATTACTTATCCATTTTTTTCCAGCTATTTTTTCCTTGGAAGTGTATCACATACTTTTAATATACCAAAACAAAAAAAAGCCTGTTTCCCCCTGCCCCAACACACACTCTTCCCCCCCCCCCCCAATCCTCCTGTTCCAAGGTGAGCTGTGCCTTTGATCCACCAGTCAGTCTCTCTGTAGCCACCCTTTCCAAGTGGTAGGTCTGTGCCTTCACTTCATTCCACTCCTCAGGGTGGAATTTCACAATCCACTCCAATTTTAGACTGCATTCCCAAGTCACAGCACCCCAATTCACCATGCATGATTCCTCAGTAGGGCCAACTTGATATTGGGACTTGTGAGATCGGTTTGAAACTACGGTGACTGTTTTGACCAAGCTGCTCTCTAAGTGTTATTTAGTTATCCATAGGAATGTAACAAATAGAATGGAAAAGGTTAAAATAACATACTTGATAGGTCTTGACTAAATCTTACCCATTCCTTGCAGGAGTCTTCAGTCTCCTCAGCGTCAGAGCTGAGAAATACAGAATGCATCCCTGCAGTCTCTCTCTCAATCTGACACCCTTCTCTCTTTGTCTCACGTGAGTTTCACAGGCTGTCCATTTATTATTATCCATATCAAAGTCCCTTTCTTAGTCCTGGGTCCCTTGAACCTGGTCAGTCTGGTTTATGCCTCTTGCCAGGGCACTCAGAGGTTGGCTTCCAGCAGTGCATTCACTGTATTGTTAATGGTGCTCAGAAGGACATTACATTAAAATCATTGCCACCTTGGGGATGTGTAAAATTTACCAGAATTAAATTAACTCTCTGCCTTCCTTGTAACAAACAGTATGATAGTAATTCTTTAGACAGAAATACATATACTATTAAAAAAAAAACTCTCAATCTTCACACTAATTTACATGTACTATTTAGCTGGCTGAAATTTAAGATTTTCCTCAATTTTTGACTGGAAAAATCAAAATCATATGGGGCGAGGAATGCTGTGAATTTTTCATGTGAGTTTTTGTTTTGTTCTTTTAGTAGCTCAGTCTTACATGTTATATGCAACAAGCACTGCAGGTCAGACCTGGTCATGCTAGGAACACATTCTGCCAAGATCATTTCAGGAGGACTTTGCTGAAGTTGATAGGCCTATTGTGGAAGGAAGGATTACTTAAAGGTTGAGATCTTGGTCTCATTTACGTCACAGAGTACATTTGACTTTGAGTAAAGAAGGCAGAATCTAGGATTTAAATGAACTTGTTTTTGTATATTTTTTTTCCAAGCAATTTCAAGAAATAGTCTCCCACCTTCAAAGCACTATTAGCCACAGTCTCATTAAGTCCCTTTGACAGCTAATTAGAGAAATTCTAGCTGGCGCAATGTAAATGATTGACAAAAAGATTGGACTTATGAGAAAAAAATTAAAATAACTAAATATTTATAGATGAAATATGCTAGGTGATTGAAACAGGTATGAATAGGGGGTAATGAGAGTAAATTTATCCCAGGAACACATAGATTGATCAGGAAATACTTCTAAATAGTGAAATCTATTAAAACTTAGAATTGTCTCTGAAGAGAAATGATGGAAGCCCCAGCCAATCAGTGATTCATTTGAAATTGGAGTGCCTAGAGCATATCAGAATAGATCGTAGGAAATAATGCAGTACTGACAGTGGGATGAACTGTGCAAGCAGTCCTTAGAGCCGTACACAACAGATGGAGACTTGTAAGATTGTATTAATGAATTTCATAATTTGAATTAAAAATTCCACTGTGCCCGACTGTGATAGAGGGACCCCTTGTGAGTTAGTGCTTGGGCATGTAACCAAAATGTGAATTATGTGCTGAACTTCTAATATAATGTGGTATAAACCAAGAGTTGAGTTGTTTATGGATGGACAACCAGACAAGTGAAAACTACTTCTGCAACCTCAAGAGATGGGACCATCACCAAACAAAAACAACACAATCAAAAGAGAGATTTCACAAGTTGATTCAGAAAGGACTGCTTAGACTAGAGTGTGATGACTTTTCAGGAGTGAGGGATAAGATCTCAAAAATGGTCGGTCTTCATGAGACAAAGATTGGGACATTTGGCAATGGGTTCACAGAGGGGATAGTCAGGCTCCTTAGTGGAAGCAAACCTCCAAGGAGAGAGGAAGACATTCTCTCACAGGACATTCTCAGTACAAGATTATGAGCTGGACCTAGGGGACACACCTTTTGCTCTCTAAAGGTGTATTACTATTTTGTATATCTTCATTTATATAACTGATGAGGATACCTTTTCTAGAAAGCCTATAGTAAAACTGAAGTTTAGATACAGGAATGTTTGTTTTAATTTACAAACAATCTCTTTTGTCTATGCTTTGTTCACTAAAAAATAAGTAACTTAGTTAACAATAAGAATTTGTTAGTTTGGGAACTTCACGATGGTCATTCATTTTAGGAGGGGGGTGAGCACATCAGGTTTAAATGAAGTTCATTGTCTACCACTTTTATTGTAAATACCCCCATAGCGACATAAGTTACACTGATAGAAGCACCAATGTTCAGCACTATGTCACTCCATTCTTAGAGGTTTTTAAGGCCCGGCTTGACAAAGCCTTTGCTGGGATGATTTAGTTGGTGTTGGTCCTGCTTTGAGCAGAAGGTTGGACTAGATGACCTCCTTAGGTCTCTTCCAACCCTAATCTTCTATGATATGTGTTTTAGTCTGGGAGCTAGGATGAGGAAAGTGAAAAAGTAAACCCTTTCAGACAGCCATGTGCCAGATGTACTGTTGCTTGTATTATTTCAAGTCCTAGAATTCTGTTGACTCAGGGAGAGGAAGTGATGCTAACCCTGGGACAAAAGCTCCTAATGTGCCAGGCTCCTAATCTGGTTTTGTCCGACTGTCCTTTGAGCCACTGACAGAGTATATTCTAAACATCTCTTATTTATCTGAATGTGATGGTTATATGTAAAATGTTGTATGGCAGGAGGGCTTTCTTATAGAACAAACATTTAAGAAAACACTGTCTGCTATGAAGCTTGAAGCTAAATAAAATGAAATATAGAAACTTCTGATTTGTGATATACTGTATTATAGAATCTCTTCTGTTGGTGAAAGAGCCAAGATTTTGATCTGCATAGAGCTCTTAAAGTAACCTGAAAGTTTTGTCTCTTTTTCACCAACAGAAGTTGGTCCAGTAAAAGACATCACCTCACCACCTTGTTTCTCTAATATCCTAGGACCAACATGGCTACAACAACACTGCATACAACTGATTTAATGTGGCATTTGTAGGGTATCAGGGAATGTTAGATTAAGCATGGAAATAAATATCTTTTACAAAGAGGATATGTTAAACTTCAAATTCTAAAATAAATGTTCTGAAAAATATTTGCCCATCTCTTTATCTCTAGTCAATAGTCTGAAGATGTTTTCTAACCTTTTGGAAAAACATTAAACTAGTAAATAGGTTCAATTCACTGGTTAATTAAAATCATATAGACATTAAACTAGTGTATTGCAGTATATGAAATCCAGAAATGCTCCACTGAATTTAAGACTCTAAGAATAACTGCAGGAATCATTAATTTTCATCTGTAAGAACAAGGCAGAAATTACATGACTTGTAGGTGAATGACAGCTGTACACTTTATAGAAATTGTGAATTCCTTGACTTTGTAATCTATTTAAAACAAAATTTTCATGGAGAGAGCTACCCTCATGCCCTTACGCTTATCACTGTAAAGACAGAGCAGAGCTCACTGTGGAGCACTCCACCAGATGCTGTGACTCATGAAGTCAAGTACTGGAATGACTACTTCCTAATATTGGAAACATGGTACCTGATGTGTTACTTCATAATTTTGTATGTGGAAGACTGCTATTAGAACAGAGCATAAAAAAAGTCCAGTTGGATTTGCTGCTTTCTGCTAGGATGGGTTCTAATTTTGGGTGGAGAGGGACTAGGGGAAGGGTGTCAAATTTTTGGAGCTCACCTTCAGATGCTTTGAGCCTTTTTTTCTTTCTTTCAGAAGTCACTTTCTCATACACTTTAATAGAATCTGTTGTAGTTATTGCCTCTCAAAATCAGGACACCTGCTGTCTCCCTCTGGGCTCCCACAAACAGATATCCAAAACCAATGGCCAGTTTTGAAAAAAATATAGTCCAAGAGCTGCATTTCAAATTTAGGAAAAATTGAGATTTTTAACTCATAAACAATTTTTTCTTTTTATCATCTCTAAGGTGGAGCCCTTTTCACACCAGACCAGCCTAGTCTGTTTGCTAGTGGAAGTCTAAAGGAACAAACAAAGAATTATCTCCTAAATAGGAGGGAGAAATTTAATCTTTTTGGCTTTGAAGTCTTTTCTCATGGATTATTGAATAATGGCTGAACCAGCAGTGAGTTGACTTTTTGAGCTAGGTAAGTGAAAGGAATTACATTGAGATACAGCTATTCTAGGTAAAGAAGTTACAATCTCTTTAAGGACACCGCAATCATGATTTGAAAGAAGACTGAATGTTTCCCATTCTGAAGAATATCAGATGAGTGGGACTATGACTTTGACTGACTTAATACTTGCGAAAAGGCAGACTAGGTATTTAGTGATCAAATAAATTACATGCAAAATGGTTACTTGAAGTTGCACCCAATTTTGCCTAGTTAGCAATCCATACTGCTACTACAGCTGTCTGCTGGCACATATACAAGCACAGACTCAAACACAGAGAGAAGAACATGAAAGAAAAGCCTTGTCAGTGCATTGAGGACTTTCACTCCGCCCAAGGCAATCCTTCCAGTCTTCCTCAATCCAAGCAACAGTGATAAAATAGATTGCAACAGAGGTGCAAATCTGGAACACTGGTATTCGTGTGCAGTGAAAATCCTTGAATGATGTAGAGCCACTACCCGTAGTTTTACTCTTTTTGCTGTGTGCTGTATACGGAATATATACGACATGGATATTCAGATGTGGCTATTAGGTCAGACACAGCTGAAAACAATTCAGCACTTGTGATGACCAAAACAAACTATTAAAATACTTCAGTTTTGTTTTTGTTTTTTAAATTCCCCACTTGCAAAGTTAGAAGTGCTCCTCCCTTCCTTACAGCACCACCTAATACCAACAACTTTTCTTTACCTCTTCTTAAAGGAGAGATCACTTCCTTTGGCACAGCTGTAATCCCTGCTCCCTGTCTTTTAATGATATCACTAGAAGTTCTACTTGAGCATGTTTGAGTTTGACAGTTTTTTGCCTGAGCAAGGAGAGTAAAATCTGAGTAAAGACTTGAGGCTTTGGGCCCTAGAACATACAATGTCAACTGTCTTAAGCAACTATTCAAAGGGTCAGTAAAAATTGGTTTTCATAGAATATCTGGGTTGGAAGGGACCTCAGGATGTCATCTAGTCCAACCCCCTACTCAAAGCAGGACCAATTCCCAACTAAATCATCCCAGCCAGGGCATTGTCAAGCCTGACCTTAAAAACCTCTAAGGAAGGAGATTCCACCACCTCCCTAGGTAACCCATTCCAGTGCTTCACCACCCTCCTAGTGAAAAAGTTTTTCCTAATATCCAACCTAAACCACTTCCACTGCAACTTGAGACCATTACTCCTTGTTCTGTCATCTGCTACCACTGAGAGCAGCCTAGATCCATCCTCTTTGGAACCCCCGTCAGGTAGTTGAAAACAGCTATCAAATCCCCCCTCATTCTTCTCTTCCGCAGACTAAACAATACCAGTTCCCTCAGCCTCTCCTCATAAGTCATGTGCTCCAGCCCCCTAATCATTTTTGTTGCCCTCCACTGGACTCTTTCCAATTTTTTCATGTTCTTCTTGTAGTATGGGGCCCAAAACTGGACACAGTACTCCAGATGAGGGCCTCACCAATGTCAAATCGAGGGATGTGATCATTCCCCTCTATCTTCTGGCAATGCCCCAACTTTATACAGCCCAAAATGATGTTAGTCTTCTTGGCAAGAAGGGTATACTGACTCATATCCAGCATCTCGTCCACTGTAAGCTCTCGGTCCTTTTCTGTAGAACTGCTTCCTAGCCATGCAGTCCCTAGTCTATAACAGTGAATGGGATTCTTCTGTCCTAAGTACAGGACTCTACACTTGTCCTTGTTGAACCTCATCAGGTTTCTTTTGGCCAAATCCTCTAATTTGTCTAGGTCCCTCTGTATCCTATCCTTACCCATTGGCATATCTACCACTCTTCTCAGTTTAGTGTCATCTGCAACTTGATGAGAGTGCAGCCCACGCCATCCTCCAGATCATTAATGAAGATATTGAACAAAACCAGCCCCAGGACCGACCCTTGGGGCACTCCGCTTGAAACCGGCTGCCAACTAGACATGGAGCCATTGATCATTACCCGCTGAGCCTGACGATCTAGCCAGCTTTCTATCCACCTTATAATCCATTCATCTAGCCCATACTTCTTTAACTTGCTGACAAAAATACTGTGAGACACTTTGCCTGAGTCAAGGAATAACACATCCACTGCTTTCCCCTCATCCACAAAGTGAGTCCTCTCCTCATAGAAGGCAGTTAGGTTAGTCAGGCATGACTTGCCCTTGGTGAATCCATGCTGACTGTTCCTGGTCACTTTCCTCTCCTTTAAGTGCTTCAGAATTGATTCCTTGAGGATCTGCTCCATTATTTTGCCAGGGACTGAGGTGAGGCTGACTAGCGTGTAGTTCCTTGGCTCCTTCTTCTTCCCTTTTTTAAAGATGGGCACTACATTAGCCTTTTTCCAGTCATCTGGGACCTCCCCTGATCGCCATGAGTTTTCAAAGATAATGGTCAATGGATCTGCAATCACATCCGCTAACTCCTTTAGCACCCTTGGATGCAGCACATGGACTTGTGCTCGTCCAGTTTTTCTAAATAGTCCCGAACCGCTTCTTTCTCCACAGAGAGCTGGTCACCTTCTCCCCATACTGTGCTGCCCAGTGCAGCAGTCTGGGAGCTGACCTTGTTTGTGAAGACAGAGGCAAAAAGCATTGAATACATTAGCTTTTTCCACATCCTCTGTCACTAGGTTGCCTCCCTCATTCAGTAAGGGGCCCACACTTTCCTTGACTTTCTTCTTGTTGCTAACACACCTGAAGAAACCCTTCTTGTTATGCTTACCATCTCTTGCTAGTTGCAACTCCAAGTGTGATTTGGCCTTCCTGATTTCACTCTTGCATATCTAAACAATATTTTTATACTTCTCCCTGGTCATTTGTCTAATCTTCCACTTCTTGTAAGCTTCTTTTTTGCATTTAAGGGTATTAAGCCTCAGTATGAGCTGTTAAATTAGCTCTGACAATGTGTGCTCAGCTATGTGCAGAGAATAAAAACACATTCAATCCCTGCAATAAAGTGCACATTGCCACTGGTAGACTGGGGCAAATCTTTTTGAAGTTAATGGTCTTACTCCAGGTATGTCACAGGGTGTGCGCAGGCTCTCTCACTTTTTTTGTGCCTGCACCCTGTGTTTAGGCTGGTTTAATAAAGAGAATCACCCCAATGTCTTTATTTACAGTGCTTGTGCAATTCCTAGATCCCCCAACAGTTAGCGCCCCACAGACCCTCCCCAGGTTTTCCTGGCCCTTGAGGCTTCCTTATTGGCAAGGAGACAGAGATACTGCTGTCCTGTCTCCTCCCAGGCTAACTGTCGCTACTTAGCCCAGCATGTTCATCTGAGCCAGCCCTCGTTAGGGCTTGCAGCTGGGCTCCCTGCTGAGTACCTGCATCTCTACCCCCAGCCTACCAGCCAGACAGCAGACTGTAGCCAGCATTTTGGCAGGGCTTTAAAGGGGTTTTACCCCTGCCCTGCCACAAGGTGTTACTCTGGATTTACCCAGTGTACCTTAAATCAGGTTCTGGACAACTTAAAATGTTTGTCATTGCTCTGTATTATCATTGTTTATGTTTATCATTGCTCTGTATTAATCACATTTACAAGATGCTACTAACCAGGGAAGCAATCCATGCAAGTGACCCTGCAACAGCTGGCTGCTATGTGAAGCTACGTTACAGAGTGAGAAGGGGCCAATTCTAGTCCCTCAGTTGTTCCTCGTTGTTCTGTCAGGTTCTGGTGGAGGCAGCTGTGGTAGGCTTTCTCTTCACATACTGGGAAACAGACGTTCTCTTTAGAGAGGAAAAATATGTTTAAAAATAAATAACCTGTGGAACTGTTAAATTCTAATAACTAAAATGAGTAATGGCAGCATTTGTAGTTTAAGATGCCTTGGTCTTGACACCAGGGACATATTTTCTGTAGAAATGATTTTGTGTCCAGTTGTAGTAATTGAAAGAAAAATATTTAATTATTTTTGTGGTCTGAGTAACAAGCAGAACAAAAAATCAATGTAATAAAGCTAATAATTTTGATTGTGATTCTCTTATTGAAGAGTACTTTAGCAGGAAAGCAGATGTGCCCTGATTAGGTGCATAAATATAGAAATATATTGATTACATGAATGAAACTCCTTGAAGTGTGCCCTGCAGGAGACCAATGGATCTTTTAAAAAGAACAAGACTTGCTAGTCTCACCATGTACACAAAGGTTTGTGCAGTTGACATCTCAATAAATAACAGATACTTATTGACTTCTTTATGAACTATCAGCAGACCAGAATGATATCATGTTGAGTGGCATTTATGGAAATGTACAGATTCTAATTCATAGACATAAATCTTGTTAACAGCAAGAACTCAAAGTGGCAGCACGAACTGTGAAACACCTGAATTTGCAATAAGTTTGACCCTGGAGAGTCTCTGCAAGGTCATAAGTTTGAGAGCTCTTACATTAGCCCTCTCTCCTCAACTCCCCTCTCCATGCTGAGGAGATGAAACTGAAATATATTTATCTCTCAGGATTTCTTACTACTCTCACTTTTAATGCATCTGAACCAATCTCCAATCACGCTTTCTAAATCTTAAAACCCCGTTTCTTTTGACCTTGACCTCACTGGTGATCCTCTGTAGAATTTCTGAATGGTGACCTTGTACTGTACATCCCTTGGAAATTAACTGGAAGGGAATCCCTTTCAGATAAGGTTTACATCCTAATTCTTTGTTTTCCCATGACAAATTAAGTAGTGATTTCCCCACTCCCTTTCCTATGATCACCATGAGCAAATGCTTGCAATAAAATGTGTGTTTGCAAGATTCTAATCTATGATGCACATATCTGGCTCCCATTAGTAGGTTGTGGCCTTATATTCATCCAGTGTTAGAATTTGGCCCTAAATCTCTTAGGAAACATAACAAGAAAAGCAGAGGCCCATTCCACACGATTGTTTTAGTGCATGGAATTTCCAGAAGAATATACTTAAAACTGTGGGGGTTTTTTGGTTGGTTTTTTTTTTTTTTTTTTTTTTTTTTTTTTTTTTTTTTTTTGTAACAGAGGTATTGCATTGAGTTTAGTAACATTCTTAGTATTGAAAACTCACTCTGTAACTAATAAAAACCAGAGCATGGAATTTCTGGTCCACTTCACATTGCTGCAGTGACACACAAAGTATTCTGGCAAGAGATATACAAGGAGAATTCTCCTTGTATACTGGAACTCGCACTGGTGTGAAACTGGCAGAGGTTGCGTAGTTGGCTCCCAGCTCCACATCCAGCGGTGTGTCAAGGGAGGGAGAGGATGTAGTGGAGCAGAACTTGCTATGCCTTTCCACTACTAGCATAAGGGGAACTTACACTAGTGGCATGAGTCACAGCAGCTCCACAGGTGCTCTAATGGATGGCAGGGCAAGGTGACATGACATAAGGGAGCTAGAACTGGCTCCCCAATGTCTCCTGCACCAAGTGCAGCTTAGCTGCAGGCCAAAATCTAGCTCAATGTTTCTAAAATCCAAATGTATGATCAGCACTCCTATAATGCCCCCAGTGCTGCCTGAGCTAGGGAGCAGAGTTGAGACATGTATAGGTAGTGAGGAAAGAGTGCTGCAAAATAGCAGTAATTAGACCATAAATATAAATGATCTTTCCTTTATTACATTTCCTTTTTCTTTCCTATTTCTCTTCAGCATACTAGCATTTGTTGCTGTTTTAACTGAAATGCAAAGTAGTTTTGCTTTGCATTTTCCTTCCAGAGAAGACATAGGTTCTCAACTCATGGCTGAAAAAAGAGCAGGATAGACTTCAGTTCTTTGGATAAGTGTAATCTCCCCTCCTCCCCAAAGCAACTGCCTCAATGTTTTTATTACTGCAAAGAGTTGCGGATGTACAAGCCTCTCATTACCACTCAGTGGGAGTTTGCATATCTGATGTAAACATACCGTTTGGGGCACACTTCCTGTGCAACATTTAGGATTGTGGGGGCTCATTTTGAATATTTACAAAATGCCTGTAGATGGTTTGGTAGCACCATAATGCCTCGTTTTGGGACTCAATCTAAGATTACAATGCTGAAAATCTTGGGCTAAATTTTCAGTAATGACTAGCAATTGTGGAGCCTCTATTTTATAGTGACCCACTTGAACAGTTTAAGGGGGGTGGATTTCCACAAGAAAATTACTAAATGCTTTCTGAAAATTGGTCCCTTTTTAGGTGCCCTGAATTAGACACCCCACTACCAAACACAGACACACAATCACTAGCCTTTTCTTCAAATCTAAAACCAGAATTTAGGGAAATCTTTACCTTATGGAAATGGAAATGAGAACTAGAGTTATGCATGCTTATTGGGGCACTGAAAGCACAGAAAAAGTGCATGCTCAGTCTTCAAAATATAGCACTCACTGTGCTTAATTTTTCTCCCCACTAGAACTGGGTTGTAAGTCCCCACTGTGCAGCACTGACCACCATTCCTTATTGGCTCTAATTGGGTTGATCATCTTCCTTCATAGTACTGATTTTGTGAAATACCTTTAGAGATATTGGGACCAGATCCAGCAAAACTCCTAAACAATGTGCCTAATTTTAGTGATGTGAATATTCCCATTAAAGTCAATAAGATTATTCCTGTGCTTACATGTTTGGTTAAATTGTTGCCTGTATTGAGTAGAACATCCCTAGGCTTACATCTTCATCCTAGGATTATCTGTGGATGAGATAACTTTAAGTTAATTAGTGTAATGTAATTCAAAGTACTTTAGTAGGATTGTTTGTCTCCTCTTCATTTTGCTTTTATCTTTTTATTTTTATAATTAGCATATTGTCTGTTTGCTTAGAATTTAGTTTGCGTTTATTAGCTCTCTTCTTGATAGTGACTGCATTATTCGTGTAGGGGAAAAATGGTAAATAGAGAAATAAATGTTATTGCTGGGTCTTTCTGTAGTACACTTTTTACTCAGAAAGATGTTTACAATACTACTTTAAATCAACCAAGAAATAGAACTTTCCAAAGTAGATTTCAGATGTAATATTTAGTAGGCATGTGATCTAAAAGACTGTCTGCTAATATATTAAAGCTTCTCCAGCTGAATCAATGTGTAGAATATTCTGGCAAGGGTATCCATGTGAGGAGACCATTAAATGACCACCATTGATTGCTCCTTTCCTTTTTCTGAGAGAAACGATCATTCCTTTACCTTTTTAAGAGCCAGCAGGTATTCTATTTTATTTATTATTACCACCTTCTTCAAAGGTTAAGACAGCTGAACCATGGATCTCTTGTAAAGAGCTGTTCAAAACCTTCACAATGAACTTTAATGCCACATGAGTTCAGAGCTTATTGCATTTGTCAATCTCTGCCCACTACTCAGGTTCACAAACCTTTTGCAACTGAGACACACATTCTTGTTGATATGTGTTCCCAATGTCCTTTGCCTCTCCTGAATTTTGATTTCTGAGGTTCCCAAAGAGCTGCTCTTTCTTCCTACTTCCTCCCTCCTAGTCCCCACCCATCCTAGGGTACAAGTAATCCTCACTTTGGCATTTCCTGACTTTGAATCATTCAGATGTTGGCCTCAATCCTGCATAGACTTACTTGTGTAATTAATTTTACCAGTATGAAGAGCTCCATTGAAGACAACGGGATCACTCACATGCACAACATTAAAAATAAGTTAGCTTAATTTCCTTTAAACATTGTTTTCCATGTGTAATTTCTTAGTTTAAAATCTCTTATCATTTATGTATAAAGTCACACATGCAAAATGTTTGAAAATTAATTTTCGAACAATACATGATTATTACTTTTAAAGCAATAATTTTCACTTATTAGCCTACTTTCTCCTGAGGATCTCTAAACTCTGTGGAAGTTATTGGCTTTACTATATATTAGTGTTTCCCAAACAATTGAGTATGTACTGCTGTGATGCTGTATGATTGAAATATGACCACATCTATCATTGTTGCTACCACTGTTACACAATTGTAACAAATCTTATACGAAGTATATCATATAAGGTGTCAATGGAAAAGCTATGATTTGCTGAGTCTGATTATCCTGTTTATATGCATGTATATTTTTGTATCTAAAGTCTTATGAATGTTCACTATGTTCTAGTATTTCAAATGTCTGTATTGTGGTATTACCTGGTAGGTGTGTTACATCTGGTCTAGCCATCACTTTGTGAATGAACTATTCATGTTGATGGCTCCTCAAAGAATACTTAGCTGTCATAATGGGTCATAGAAAAAAGCTCATCTCCACCCAGTGAGCCTTCCCGTGGACATTTTAGCCAGAATATAGATAATGACTGCTTCTGTGAGCCCTCAAACTACATAAGGGAAATGTGACTAGCTCATGTGACCCTGGACTCCATCTTGTACCTATAATTTTCCATAAACTAAAACTGAAAGCAGTCCCCCCACATGGGAAAAGGTGTAAAGGATCCTGGAAGCATTTCAATTTTGCCTTTTTCCTGCTCTGATCTCTGGACTATGGACTTACACTAAAAGGAGCATTCCAACGAATGGACTGAGGACCTTCCAATCTTTTGGAAGTTACCAGAGATTTTATAAGCAGTCTGCAACATTGCTGCTACAAACCTGATCCAAGAACTTTGCAATGATTGCAGCTATATGATTTGATCACTTTCTCTCCTCATCCTTTTGTCTTATAAATAAACCTTTAGATATTAGATACTAAAGGATTGGCAACAGCATGACTATTGGGTAAGATCTGAGTTATATCTGAGTTGTATATTGACCTGGCTGTGTGGCTTATCTCTTGGGATTAGAAGGACCTTTTCTTGGATGAAACTGTTTTTTAAAATAACCATTAATTGTAAAGTCTAGTGTCTGAGAAGTGAAATGAGTACCTAAGGAGGCTGCACTTTTGACTTCATGTTAACCAATGTGTTGGGACAAAAGTATAGTGGGTTTTTTTCTTTTTTTGGTTTTTGGTTTGTTTTTACTGGCTTGATATATCTTTTATGCAGAATAACCACCCGTGTGGGTGAGCCTGCCCAATTTCTCAGTGCTTTGTCCTGAATCTGATATTCTCAGCTGTCCCACTGAGGCACAGCGACAACTACTTAAAATATTCTGTTTCTCCTCAAGTGACAGAATGACTGAGGAATTCACCAAACAGTAGATTTGATTTCCAATCTTCTTGAATGTCATGTTTTCTTTGGCAGCAATAATGCAGTGACACACAGTTCCTTATGCAGTGTAACACTTACCTTGTTTGTGTAAACCAATTTTAACTTAACATGTCCAAATTCAGAATTCATGCTATGGAGCCCAATATATAATGTTTATATTACATGTGCTCCAACACTCCTGAAAATTTGTCTGTATTTTACCATTTCCCCCTCTTTACATTTTAGCTACATTTTGGGGTTTGGACAAAATCTTGCCAAAAATGGAAAAAAAAATTTTTTTTAAATTTAATGTGTTATCCCTTCACTCTGTAGGCAGTTTGTTTATTCATCATTCATTAACTCATCCTGGGGCTCACTGTAGTGCCAGGCAGGCTTCTAAGAAAAGTTTGTCACAGTAGTATCCATGAGATTTTAGCCCAAGGAAAAATGTATAAATGGCCTTTGAAACCATGCCAAATAGAGGTCTTGGCCCTTGTGTCTCAATGGGTTGTCCTCCTGTGTTAAATCACTTGAAAAGCCTGAGATTTCAGTACTCGACTTGTCAAACACGCTATAGGGGATGGAGCACAGAACAAGAATCAATCAAATAAGGGCAAACTGAAATCAAACATAATAAATGCTTTCGTTTTATTTTCATCTTATTGACATTTCACAACTTGGTTCCTGCATGGCCAGAGGTTCTCAAATCTTTCCGTAGTGCAGAACACATCTTAATACTTTAATAGACCTATTCCCTTATGGATGACACCCCTTTCCCAATTACAAATCATAACCCTATTTGTGAGAACACAACATCCTTATGGCAGCTGCAACAACTATGTATGTGGGAAAAAAAGATATTCAAGAAGTAGCTAATGTATTTTGACAGTATTTAATGTGAGTTTTCCTTTTTGAAAAATATCGTGCCATTTCTTTTACTCTTCGTTTTTATCTCCTGTATTCATATGCTCCTTTCTCTCTTTATATGCTGAATTGCCTGCCACCTGATTGCCTTCTCCACAATTCCCTGAGTAAGCTTCCCTTTCTCCCCATGTGTGTGCATAATGCCTGCTTCCCCACTCCCTGGACGTACTGATTACTTGCCTGGCTCCCTACTCCCTTGGACCTGTTGCCTAGGCACCAGGGCCCAGATTTTTAAAGGTGTTTAGGCATTGTCTTGCAATGCCAAAGTCTCATATTTGACAGTAGTTTAGGCACTTAAAACCCTAAATTCCAATGATTGTCTGAGATTTAGGATCCTAAGTGCCCAAAAAAACTTTTGAAAATGAGATTTAGGTTCCTAAATCAGTTAGCCATTGGAAAGCTGAGCACACAAATTCCTAAATACCTTTACAGGTCTGGGTCCAGGTCATCTTCCCCTCACTATTCCCTAGCACATTCTACCCACCTCCCTTCTCCCCTGGATGTACCTCTATGGATGTTGGTGCCAATCCTATTGGTTGGGGTCTTTTTTCCTCTTCACTCCTCCCACACTGGCAACTCCAGTTCTGGGTTCAATCCTGGAGAGTAGCTCCTCTGTGCCTCCTCCTGTGTAGCAGTGCCCTAGAATAGAAGCAGCTTCTTGTTTCCTCTCAAATTCCCTCTCACTTGCTCCTTTCATGGTTTCCAGTCTACTGACTTCTTGAATTCTCTTTCACCTTGAGCTTTCTCCTTCTCAGCCTGTCCACCCTCACTCTCACTGCCTCTTTTTGATCAACTCTGCCAATTCCTCCACTCTTGACTCTCTTGTTCCTGTCACTCATTACTCTGCATACATGTCCAGAATAGTCACCAAAGCAGGCTGAAAGTGAGGAAACAGCCAAAGCAGTGGAAATGCCAGCATGGACACCATCAACACAGAGACGATAACCATGTTTTTATTCACCAAAAATGTAGGGGAAAAGGAATGAGTAGGGAAGGTGTGCACGTGGGGAGGGAGAAAGACAACCTAAAAGGGAGAGCACAGAGTAGACACTTTTAATGATGACATGAAAGAAGCAGTGGGATAGGTACAAAGGAAGCTAGGGGAATGAGGTCTTCAACATTTCAATAAACTGTGTAAAAGCAAACTGTTAAGGATGCTATACATTGAAATAAGAAAATGCAGCACTTAGGTCAAAAAGGCTAAAAAGACACTAGTAGGGTTAGCCAAAGGTTAATTTTTAAGGAATAGCCAAGGAATTCGGTTTACAGTACATTTCTGAAAAGCTAACTGACGTTGTTGCTGGTTTTGTGTATACCTGCTACTTAAGGAAAATTCTCCTTCCTGGTTTCCACATCTCCTTAAAGAGGAAGGCTTGATGAAGTCTCATGGCAAAGTAGAAGTACCATGACATTTTAAATGATACTTCAGCCACTGCTTCACTTCAAGGTAAGTGAGAGAGGTGAAAATGAATTTTAAATCTTCAGTTAAATCTGCATAGCAACAGCAAAGTAGCTTCCAATTGACTTTGCCACAAGCTAAAACCAGTCTCATAATAAAACTTGACATTTGTGGCTGGTATTACATTTTAATACTGCAGGTTTTACCAACATATATCATGACTCCACCAAAACCATTTAACAGTTCCTTCAAATGAGTTTTTGATAGTCAAGTATCTTAATTGCACTTTAAAGAAAAGTTTTGGTGCATAAGTCAGTATTCCTAATGAACACAGGTGACCTTTTCAGTCTGAAATTTCAAACCTGAAAATTTGTAATTCCTATTAATTATTTGAAAGGTTATCAGAAACTGTTGAATGATTAATCTGATGCTTCTGTGTTTTTACATGTTTAAAAACTGAATTAAATATGCTGCAAGTAAGCATCAGACTATAATGCTGAAGGTAAAGTTTACCTATGGGACTATTCTGTAAATCACAAAAGTGAAGTAAATTGCAAAAAATGTAGTAGTCAGCAGCCGTATATTAACCACAGAGCCATGAAATATCATAAGTTATCAGTGACTATTAGGTGGGAGACGTGTACACATTAAACCTTGTATTTGACTGCCAGTTTCCTTACTGTCACCAAGATCGATGCTTGTTCACTGTTTTTTGAAAATATTTCAAAACACTATTATACTCTGGCAGACAGAGGGACTTAGTTTTGAAGTCGTGTGGGGGTGGAAAAAATGAGCAAGCTCATACATTGGACTAGTATGACTAGTATCTTTTTGTTTATCCAGAAAGCCGTACAATGATATTCCACCAAAGCTGTATTTTGTCAGTTCTCTCATCTTGAAGGATCACTGAGATAAATCATATTAAAAACATGCTGAATCACATTTTTTGGAATGTTAAAACACAGATTCGAAAGCAAGAATCTGTGAGTCTCTTCAGTTTTGTTTCTAGAAAAGCACAATTACCTGTTGGCACTTACCCAACACATTATTTTTATTGTCACTAAAATCAGCCAGAAGGAGAATGCTGAAAAGGGAGATAAACTTGACCACTGGCCTTGAGCACTCAGTTGTCTACTAAAAGTAATTAGAATTGAGTGACTGTACAACTAACAGAAGTGGCCAGATTTGGGCATAAAGCTGACAGACCTTCCTAGTTGAGGATTCATTGGGCATAGAGGCATCTCAAGATTATCCCTAGACCCCGCCCTTCTCCAGCCCCTAGGGAAAAGAGAGAAAGTGGTGTATTGGAAGAGACATCACTAAATTAAGCTGTGATTAATATAGAAACAAACTATAATTTCCCCTTTGCCTTCCCCATCACACACTATTATACCAAGTGGATATTATGTGCAGCTGAGGTTCTCTAGCCCAATAACTTTTGTATATAAAAGAAATGCATGCATCACCAACTGCATTAATTACCCACCTAGAGCATGGGAAAGAAATTAGTGTTTAGCTTTAAAAAAAATCAAAAACAAAGCAGCACTTAGAGGCATACATTTGAATAATGAGGCAATGGCAAAAACCATATATTATAATTTTTGCTTCAAGAAGGATAGCCCTATTATTTAACAGCCTTATCCTTGTTAATGTATCTACTGCATGTGCAAACAGGCTAGTATCCCAAGTGATATTTGTATGGCCACAAATACAATGTTTCCAATGCAGTTCACCCTTGATTTAGTAAAATACACCAGTGGAAAATGTCAGATGTAGATCTTAAGTTAGGGCAGAGCCTTACCAACTTACCAACCATTTAACAAAGGTACACTGGCCCTTGGGTTTGACCTGTTGCAGTTTTAAGAGGAAAAACCAATTTGGTACTTTTTAAATATATTTTTATTAAGATAATCAAGTAAATATAAAACTAAGCAAGTATGTTACTGACTAAATTACTAAATTTCGTAAATTAGAGCAATACATAATTCCAGCTGTACCTTAATTTAATTAAATTAATAAATACATTTACAATTCTTTGATGCAGACAAGTGTTTGAATTGATGCTGTCATCAAATGAACACAGCAGATATATTAACCTCAATTGAGTTAATATATGGTTAATCTTACACATATGAACCCCATATACTTAAGGAGGCATCGCTTCTTTTTCAGCACTTGAAGTATTACCTAGGTACTTTGAAGGAGTCATTCAGCTGAGAGGGAAGAGTATGACACTCACTAATGTCTTTAGGTTAAATACAGCAGAGAGTAGCAACTTGTTATCTCTCTTACTCAGGCAGAGTGGCTGACACTTTTAATAACCAGAGCAACACAATGTGGACTAAGAGGAACTGCTTAGAATTTGGGCTGGCAGATGCTTTCCTAATATCAGTTCATACACATACAATTACCTAAAGAGACATACATACATTTCATATGTAGCGTAAGAAAATTTAATATTAGTTGTGGCCACCCTGTGACTGTATTAAAGAATGGAATAAAAAAGGAAGTACCGTACTTCAAAAAGGAGAGAGGTTGTGTTTTTGTGATTCTTACTTTTTCTTTGAAGCTTCAGATTCAGGAAGTCTTGTTTAGGGGCCAGTAGTTTTGGTATGTCTAGCTGGTACCTTATTCAAGCAAGCAGGCCTCCTCGGGGGCAATTGCCTGGTCAGGTGGCATGACCTGTGGCTATCTAGATCTCCTTTTTCCTTAACCCAGGGAAAGTAGAAACATTAGCCTGCCTTGTCCTTGGGCCACCACAAGAACATGATTCTTCTGTGTTTACTTTGGTCTTTAAGCTTGCAGTTTTATCTGGTTACATCGAATGGCATCTCACCAGAGTTTTTCAGGCAAATCAGGGGATCTCAAGTCCAAGCTTAATCCTTGGTCAATGTAACAATCTCCTGCCCCCCTTCAAATGCCAGTTTTTACAATTTTCATCTTAGACCACAAGCATGCGCTTACTTCCCAAAAAATCCCCTCTCTCCCTGAAAATCAATAGGAAATGACTCCCCAGAAGCTGCTTCAACAGTCTCCTTTGGACTGAATGGTTACAAGGTGCAGCTGGCTCCAAGTCCAGCAAGATCTTACCGCGTTCATGGATGTGACATTGGGCCTAAAGAAAACTGTCATTGCTTCTTGCCTCCTCACACATCTCCTTGTCTCAGTATGTCTTAGGGGCCTCTTTGTCACAGTAAGACATTTGGGAATGGACAGTTTGTGGCTTAACTGAATGAAAGGCTGCCTTGCTTTAACAAAGCTTAAAATAATCCTGCTTTTAATGTCTTATCAACATAACCCCCATGTAAGAATTTCAGATAAAGCAAATTAAAGTTTATACAGTATATGGCAGACCACACTCGTGTAGGGCAATATACCTTACACAGAGAAAACATAACATTTCTGAAATACAGAGCAAGAGTTTTGCAGGAGAGGCCACAAACTGGGGAGAGATTTCCATATTCAGTACAAATGGACCTCAAATGATACAATAAAGAAATTTAAAACTATTCTGGCATTAGGGTTTTTATACATCATTAATATCTAGTCTCTCAAGTCACTTGAAATCAAGCATTGCAGCCCTTTAGCTTAAGTCAAAAGTTTGCTTTGCTTCAAAAAAAATATAAATTTGTAGAACAAAAAAATTAAAATACTACATTTTAAACTGTGCTGAGACATAGGGCAGGACGAATGGCACAAGAAGGAATAAAGAAACAGTGGATTGAAAATTCATGGCTATCATCCTCCAGATGTCATGTAACAACTCGTATTTTGCCATCTTTACAGCTATTTGTAATGGCCTGCATGTGTAACATTGCTGGCAATCTTGTACAAATGGGTGATGAATCAGATTCTCAGCTATACTTTGGGCTACCTTTCTGTCCTTTGGGAGAATCCAGAGTGTTCAGAGACAACAGATTAATCACTATTAAGATAATTTTAAATTCTGCCCCTCATTGTAGAGCAGGGAAATGGTTTTATTCAACACGCTACAGCCTTTTTTGGTAAGACTAATTTTAAAGGAGAAATGTACAAGTAAGTTTAACATCCTGATTTGCACATAAATACTAAACAGGGTTGCAGAGTAGAGACCTTCATTTCAGTGGGTCTACTCCTACACATGTTTGCAAGATTGGGGCCTTAGTTTGCAAAATGCCATGTATGTCCACTGTGCTAAATAAGTGGTTTTTAATAATAACACAAGTATATAAATGTACATACATTATATGCTATATATCAGTCATACACCATAATTAAATTATTAAAATAACATATTAGAACCAATATTATGAAAATATATAATCCTAAGCATTCTGTGGTAACACAACAATAAGCATCATGAGTTTATAAAGAACAAATCATGCCACGCTTGATTGCTTTTTTGATTGAATTACTAAGCTAGGGGAAGAAGAGAATGCCATAGCAGTAATAAATCCAGACTTCAAGAAAGCACTTAATACATTGCCTCAAGGAATCTCACTAGAAAAATTTAATTCAAATTGGCTTGAACATGAACTCTATCTCATCACATGGGCTGAAAAATGGCTGCAGGACTATGAACAAAAGAGAGATTAATAGCAACAAAAATCCAGGGGCAGGTGTCAAGTGGGGTGTCATTGGAACAGTGCTGGGATAGAATTTAACCTCTGTATTAACCTGTAACCTACTAAAACATGTGAGTGTTTACATGCGATAAAAGACTTCATGGGTGATCTGGAAGAAGAGATTAATTCAAATAGTAGAATAGTTATTTAATATCAATTGATACTAAATAGGGAGAAGCCCTGAACACCAGTGAAGCCATCATTTTAACCAGACCCTCTCAGTTTGTTTTGTCCACCTACTTAATCCATCTTCATCTAAGCTAGTTTGTAACCAATTTGGGGTCCAGACCATCACACCTAGCACAACGTAATTTTAAGGACCTAATCCAATTGGTGATTTTAGGTGCTACAATTAATACAACTATGAAACACTGACACTATATGTTACAAACCAACCCCAAATAAAACTTTTTGCAGGCCTGGAAATTTCTGCATGATCCTTTTTTATTTCTTTTAAAGTGTTTAAAACAGTAACAGAAAAGAAAAAATAATAGAATTATAGTACACTTATTTAATCTACATTAACATATGAAAAAAATTTAAAAAGTGTGTTGACCTGATATATCATGCTGACTCACTCATGGGGCTTTAAAGATGTCTTAGGCAAGTGGTCTGTGAAAAGATACCCTGCCTGCCCCAAGTAGGAATTTTTAAGAGACCTTTTCTACAAAACTTTTTTTTGATTGGTAGGAGGATGCCCTCTTCTTAACCAGCACCCCATTGCCATTTAAATTTTTAAAGTGGATAGGGAAATATTGTATTATTTAAAATGAAGTTGGGTGGAGAAAGAGAAAATGATTAGAAACCAGTCCTCCTGTGGAACAATGTGTGTGTTGTATGACAAAATTTACAGGAATTATTGAGTTCTCAAACTCCTTTTCCGCCATTCGTACAGAAATTAGATTTTGCTACCATCCCATCCCTTCACATTTTGTGCATAAAAGGTGATCTCTGTCCACATTAAGGAGTTTCAGTAATTACCTTCTGGCTGAAATGAAATTAAGTCACCATGGCAGGGAGTTGACCGTCGAGCAGAGGGGAAGCTGGTGCAAATTACCAGGGCCCAAAATTTTTTTTTCACCAGGTCCCAAGCCCGCTCTCGGCAGCCCAGGCACCCATCTCGTGTTCTTGGCACCCCAACAATATGCTAAAATTAGAGCTTGTTAGAAAATGGAATTTGTCCTATGGGAAATTTGTTTTTGTCCTTTCTGAGGCCAAAATTTTAAACACTGACATTTTTCAGAGAATAAAAAGTTCAGAAAAAACTCAATTTGAGAAAGTTTAAATGAATTTTTGACAGATTCAATTGGAATAAAACACTTCAAAAGCAAGTGTAGATTCCAAATATTCATTTGAAATTATAATTTTTGTTTTAAATTGACTTTTGACTTAAAATAACATTAAAATTACATCAAGTAGTAAATTGAATCAACATGTTCAAACAAAACATTTCACTTCTAATATACATTTCAAAATGATTAAATGTTTCATTTTGCAATGTTGCTTTGAAAAACTGCACAATTTTGTGGGAAATAACTTTTCCTATGGAAAATATTGATTTCAATGAAACTATAATTTCTGAAAAGAAAACTTTTCATCTGATTTCTTTCCATCAGCTGTAATTAAAATACATACTAGCACATGATATAATCTGTAGATATAGTCAAGTAGACTGTTTAACATTACCTGTTAAGAAAATCAGTCGCATTTTTAAGATCCTGAATTATCCACTTAAACACCACATTTCTCCCAATATCCACTGACCTTATCACATAAGCCCTGGGAAACAGATTGGCCTGTAGTGTCCAAAAGGTAACAAATCTGAGTATGGGTGGACAAAGGAGGATGCAAATTCAAGTATTATCAGACTGGCATGTAGTTAATTCACATGGACTGCTATGTTTAAACCACTGCATTTAGTGTAAAGGTTGCAGAAATCATACTCAGGCTTGATTCAAATTTGAGATCTAGGCCAATGGAGAAGGCCACAAGGATTAGAGGACAGCAGCAGAAAGGAAGGAAGGAAGAGAGTGAAAATGGTGCTGTATAGGGGTCTAGTAAGTGATCATAGGGGTGGAAAGACAAGCATGAATGAAAGTGGAGGAAGTGCACAGAAAAGGCAGTAAAGGAGTGGGGAAGAAAATGGTAGCCTGGAAGAAAGGGCAACAGTAGGAAGAGAATCAGTAGTCTCTGTAGATTTCACAAGCTAAGGTCAAGCCTTGTCAGTAGTTTGATAGACATCCAATGAACATTAGGTGCTCATGACTCAGTAGGTGTCAGCCTTCTCCTTGAGCCTGGCAGTATGGGCACAGTACTGGTGGAAGGGCCATACTTCGTATGAGATGTTAAACCAAAACTTTACCTCTTACGGCTGTTGTAGACCCCAGAGGATGCTTGAAAATGTAAAAGTATTATGCATTGGGCAAACTTTTGTTTGTTGATTAAATTCTACTTACTAAAATTACACCAGTAAATGAATTGTATAAGAACACTTTCTCTTCCTGTCCAAAATTGATGTGTTGCATTGAGATGTGCTGTTTTTTTTAGAGCTTTTGTGCATTTCAATAGGGAATGAATGTGAACTCTACGTTGAGTTCGTGTATCAATGTGGGATACTTTGGGATGAAAGAAGCTATACAAATTGAAAATAATTCTCATTATTTGTAACATGACCATGGTTTCAAGCACACATCAAAATGTACATAAACTTTCAGGAGTTTAATGCTTTAGTTGAAAAAAAAATAATCACTTTGATGTTAAATCAATGAAAAGGAAATGGAGTAAAATTGAACAAAACAGTATGTAAGGAAATCTGCTGCACCAAAGGACAATTGCAGAAACATATGGGGACTCCTGGAGGCATCTGTTGTCTCCTGCAAGAAAAATGACAGGCCAGAGACATTTCCAGGGATAATAAAAGCTAATGGTGGACATACACAATGTTAAGCAGAATGCATGTAAACTAATCCTTTAAAAAAATCAGTTTATAAACTTTTATGTGTGATGAATAACATAAAATAATAATGCATATAGGCAGCCAAATGTATGTAACGAGATGTAGTACAAAAGGCATTAATTCTGCCATAGGTTAAATGTCTCAGTACTCTTTGCTAGTACCTTTTTTTCAGTGTAGGACTTGGCCAAGTAATGTGTAAATTTTAAGAATCAGTCTGCGAATATCATGTAATGAATCATAAGTTTTAAAACTTGGTTTTTATTAGGGTTCTTATACCATTATTTAATCTTTCAGTTTTTTCATAACAAATACTACAGCATGTACCTTATTTCCTGAAATAACTACCAGTGCTTATTTCATTGTAATATGTCTAGTTATATAATTAAATGCCAAAATTATGTTAATGTCAAAAAATTCTGAGCTCTGGTTCCCTGAGCAACCTGAATTTTGCACATGTATGTGCACTAAAATATGTTTTGTTATGAAGTCTCAGGGCTTGTCTACATGATGGGGTAATGGAGGGAGGGGATAATTTCTAAGGTGCACCAATGTGTTAATTGTTAATGGTCCATGTAACTCCTCTGGGGAGCCCTAATGGTTCCCCAGTGTGCTTTAACGTAGTACTGTTTCAAACAGCACAGTGTTAAAACACATCAGCAGGGTCTACACAGACCAATTAATGTGCAACACATTAAGGGAACTTTAGAAATCACACCCCCAAAGAGTGCATTATCGCACCATGTAGATAAATCCCAGAGCACCATATGCAAAATAAACCAATTATTTGGCTCCTGAATGGAAACAGAAACACAGGAGTTATCATACTGTCTCAAACCTGTGATCCTTCTAGTATAGTATCCTTTGTCTGGTTGGGGCCAGTACAAGGTGCTTCAGAGAAAAATGCAAGAACCTTTATTCCAAAATTTTTCATTAATCTACCCAAAGAGGAATTTTCCTCCTTACTCATGTCAGTTAGTGATTAGCTTATGCCATGAAATTTTACTTTGTATTATTTGAATTACAGTACTATGAAGGTTTGTATCCTCTGTATTTTTTTAAACTATGAATAGTCTCATTATGTGTAGACGTGTCTACTCCTTTTTAAAAAAAAAAAATCCTACTAAACCCTTATTCTCAGTGATACGTTGCAGTAATATGTTCCAAGATTAAAAGTTGTGTAAAGTATTTCCTTTTATATGTTTCATTGGCTATTCCTTCATGCTTATGTTATGAGACAGGATAAACAGGAGTATCCAATTTACCTTCTCTATTCTAGACTTTAATTTATATACGTCTAGTACTTCCTTTCCTCTCCTCTCTTCACTAGTCATGATCTTTCCCTCAGAGGGAACTTTTCTCATGCCTAAAATCATTGTCATTGCTACTGTGCAAACTGAAAGCTACCAGGAGGCTCCTGAGGTTGGTTCCCAAATTAAAGTTCTCTCTGTTGAGTATCCCATTCCCTGCCTTTGGAATTTGCCACACTTAGTGTTTCCCCCAGAACCTGATGGGTGGGAAAGAGGGGTAGAAGTGGTGATGTTCAGCTTATTTAGCTTTTTATTGATTGTTTTTGTATCAACATGAGTCTCTATGGCACTGGTGGAAGTTGTACCGGCGATATGGTGATAGGAGATGTGTACCTTAATATGTGTTTTCATGTGTATATGGCAGACACTTCTAAGGTGGAGCCAGGCTGCTATTTTAATACAGAAACACAAATGTAAGTCTCAGGGACAAAATTCAGACCTAGTAAAACCAGAAACAACTCCACTTATTACAATAGAGGTGCAGCTGCTTTCTCATATTCTGAATTTGACCCATACAGTAGAAATGGATATTCTTAATAAAACTGATATTTTATTATAGTTTTAAGTTTTCTACATTAGCACTTGGTGCACAGGGTTACCCCTATGAGTTTCTTAATTAGCAAATTCATGTGAGCATACTTTGAAGAAAAACATAGAGAAATTGCCTAGCAAGACAAGAAGCTGAATGTCACAGATGTCTGACTTTAAAAAATTGGCTATTGGGTACCATATGGAACCATAAAATTTTCTTTATAACACTAGCCACTTTCAATATGAGACTGTAAAAAGTTGCATTTTCAGCATCAAAAGAACCACTTATAAAAATATTGTCTTGATTAATTACCTTATTTGAAGAAAGAAAAATGACCAAAATGTTTCTTAGCAGAGTAGGAGTCATTCAAAGCCTACTTTTATTACTTTAAGTTCATAATCTTTAAACATGCTGTACGTGCCTAAGTACATACCAAATATATCTCAAAGTATATTTACTGTAGGTTTTATATGACTGACAAAATATTATACTCTTTTCACAAACTGCCTGTTAATACAAAATAACACTTCTCTGATTAAATCTCTGATGTAATTGTTTATAGTTCAACCCAACCAACATCTTGGCCATATCGTACAGTGAACTGTGGTGCCATGCAAATGAGATAATGCAGTTCAAACTGGAACATTTCAATTTGGGTCAAAATGACCCAAAACTCAATATTTTGTTTAAGATTTACAAATGGAAAATCAAAACATTTCATTAAAATCAGTATTTTTTTTTATTTTGTGGAAGCTGCATTTTTCTTTGCCTCCCTCCCCCACACACACAAAAAAATCATCGTGACCAGCTCTGTTCATCATCTTATGTAATTCTGAAGGAATGATGAAAGAAAGGCCAAGAAAACACAGGTTTTTGCTAAGGCTCCAAAACTTCTGCTTTTCTTAAACGGAATCATGTTTGTTTGTGTTGTTTAGTTCTGCTGTATGAATGACAGAATAAGTGGCCACCCATGATAAGTTTTTGGTTTCAGTGACTTGCCTAGCATGATATAGAAACTCTTTGTCAGAGGCAAGGTTAGAATCCAGTTCTCGAGGATTGGGGTTCAGCCATAAGACTATCCTTTCCTCTACCTCAGTCATTTCCCACATTCCAACTTCTGAAGCAAATATGGCAGGGGTCTTTAAGATAGCTTCACTCACCTCGCAATTTTGATTCATACCCCAAGTACCATATATCCTGTGTACTGTCCTGGAGTGAGTGGGGGGCAAGGTGGGGAGAACAAGCATTTGTTCATGTAATTAAAAGTTGTATCATAATGTCTGTGAACAATAGGGTTGAATTAAAGTTACACAAACAACCTTCTTTCTTGCATTTCCTAACTTTTGAGTGCTGGACTTTGCAACCTTAATGCTCCTCTAACACAGTGGGTTTTTAAAATGTAATTATATAAATAGTCCAGAGAAAACTGCAGAACTTTAGCATATTTACAAGAAAGTTATTTATGCTGTCACTGGGCACAGATGCCATTTGACTATAATCTCTGTGCTCCTTCCTTTGCTATCCTATTGCTCAGTTTGTTAGTTAGTTATATTGAGCTGTGGCCAAAGATCATGTGTAAGTGCTACTATTGTGGGTTAGAGTAGGGAAAATTGTTTGGTGCAAAGGAAAAGGTAAATCCTCTTGTTGCTAGATGATGCCTGTCCTTGCTGGATGATGGTCACCATGAGCAGTCATTGCGTTAGGGATCAAGGCTTAACGAGCATGCTGCAAAGGCACATACTGGCACTCTTTTCTATGGACAAGAGTAACTACTGTAGTTCATCCAAGAAAAGGTTCAGCAATTTAAATAGGATGCCTCACAGACACATGGTGCCCTGTTGCCCTGTAAAAGAAATTATACCAATTGCTGTTTTCATTTATGTGGATTCAAAAAATTTCATAAAAGGAGAACCTGATGGCAAACTCAGCTTCAGCATAAAATATCAGATGAGTACTAAATCCTATCACATGCCACAACATAATCTGATACAGCCCAAAGCTACTGGGTACATAACCAAAACCAAAAGTGTAAAAGGACAAAAAGTTTCAAAATCATATGGGTTACAAATGCATGGTGAACAATATTTATACTATTCATGATGCTACTTTGCTGTTTATGTTTGAGGAATTCTATCCTTCCAGTCTATTATACATTCTGTTGTATCTTAAAATCTGCTGGGTATTATATACACATGACTATTCTTCTCTGATGTGCTGATGTCCACAGTGATACAAAGGAATCTCTCCTCACAAGGAACCAGGAAAATATAATTTCACTACAGTGAGTTATTCTTCTGCAGAGATATTTTCATTCACATCATAATTTGGTATAATAAAGATCTGTATTCTTGAATGACAAAAGCAGATATAAAGTGTTCTGGATCTAGCTGAGCTGATGTTCTAAGAACTCTGAAATTAAAAGGTTAAGAAGATGATGTTCTATTATAAAAACAGAATTATTCACCCAATTAAGGTTGGAATCTCATTTTGAGATTAAGAATTATTCTTGCCAGGGAAAAGCAAACAACACACTTACAGTTCATCTTTAAAGAAATGAATGTTGGAGAAAATCTGAGATCTTTATAAGTCATGTTATTATCTATATGTTTCATCCATTATTTAGAACATATGCTTGATCATTTATTTCGAGCCCCTGGGCTGCTTCATTAAAATTAAATTGTTATAAATTATTTGATATTGCTTTGGGGGCATTTGCTCTCCCATCTTGACTGTTAAAGGTATCAATTTATTATTTTTTTATTGTACTTGTATTCTCTCCTGTCTTTTATCTTCTCCAAACCCTTATTTTTCTCCTGCCTCCCATCAACTGTTATCCAATAGTATTACCTCCTATAGGAAAGTTAATTCCCTGTGTAAACTCTATGGTTGTCCTTCTGACAGCAATTACTGAGACAAATGAGAAGCTGGTGAGGTTATTCTCAGGCTAAAGGGTTGCAGTCTTTAAAAAACATTAAAGAATTTTTGGTCTGTAATGCAGCTAATCCGCAGGCATAATTTCTATTAATGGCAGTGGGAGTTCTATATACATATTGATGACAGAGTGACTTTCTTGGTATGGTCTTTGAATAAAAATGAACAAGCCAGAAAGGTGTCCTATTGTAACCTGCAAAATGCGTAGCATAACCTCTGTGCACCAGTTTGGTATAGCTTCATTGCCCATGACCACAGTTCAATGGCTAGAAGTTACAGTAATATTATATAGTAGCAGTCACCTCATTCAAGACACCATGAGAAATGCATCTTAGCTTTATTACACAATCTGCCAGCAACAGAAAAAAAGCATTGTTTAGTTCATTAACAAATAACCTAGCTCTCAATATATCCTGTTTGTGTCCTCACTAATGTTTACTGATGCTTTACCCAGCAGCTCCAGGGCAGTATAATTCTAAGTTTAACTCCTGGTCCATGACTGGGGCCCCTATGGCATATCTACACAGCATTGTGAAGCCCGCAAGAGTGAGCCTTCCAGTAGGCTCAGGCTAGCAAGACTCTTGCTAGTGCTCTAAAAATAGTTGCGTAGACAGCACTTTGAAGTTGCAGTTGAGGCTGGAGCTCAGGTTCAGAGGCCTAGGAACAGGGTGGGCTTCAGAGCCCAAGCTCCAACCCAAGCCACAGCTTCACAGCCCTGTCTACCCAGTTATTTTTAGAATGTTAGTGTGAACTCTGCTAGTTCAAGTGTGTTAACCAGGGCTGGGAAGCTAACTCCCTTGGTCTCCAAAACGCTGACTAGACTACTTTACAGTAATAAAAATAAATAATAATAATAAATTCAAGCGCACCTACAGATGCTCTGATTTCCAAAGGCCACATAGTGAATTCTCTGACTTTGGTTAGATGATAGCTACTTAGTTAAAGATGGGTTACACAACTTAAGTAGGCCTTCCTGGTTTTGATGGTAACAGGAAACACCACCATTTGCAGCTTATTGAAGGAAATGTCAACAGGAGAGTAATATCAAAAAGCTCACTATATCTAAGAACTCAGTCTTCTAAGCAATTTTCTGTCTTTTCAGTGTGCAAAATGTATAGTACTGTCCCTCTCTTCTCTAAAGTAATGAATTAAAAACAACAATCCCATAGTTTACTACCAAATAACTTGTTTGCTATTGAGTGGTTCTTTGATTTGCCACTCTTCTGGGTGCAGAACAGAGGCACAGGAGAAAAACAAATGAGCCGTTTTCCATGGGCTCTTGTTAGTCCTAACTGGAGTATAGCAATAAAGAGGACTTTGTTCACCTGTGGGCTGTTTGATAGGGCAACACAGAGTTCTGTGCCACAGGGCTGACTGTGCAGGATCACTGCAGAGATTTCAGAGGGGGGCGGGTGAGTGATATATTATATCAATAGACAGTTTGTAAAAGCATCAAACAGTGTTTTGAGATGAGTCTCATAAAACCTCAAGTTGGAAGCTGAGAGAGAGACAGCTAGAGAAGGGATTTTGTTTAGACATTCTCCGAAGCACTTTCCCTTGCAGGGTTTTTGTCCTGAAAGGAATCTCCCAGAGGCTTTTTCTCCTCATAGAGGGATTTATTTCTTGCATTATGCATTTGCTGGGTTTGGTATTTCAAAAATATGCTGTTTTCCCACACTCTAGATGACAACTGCTTTCAAGGGGTTAGCAGCATGCAGTACTAGTACATGCTGAATGGCTACAAACTCTCAATTGAACTACGGGTTCCACGTCAGGGTAACTTCTTTCCTTTATCCCACAAACTCCCTGACTGGTAAAACACAGACAATTGCTACCCGAGTGGGCATCCCTTTCATCAAGTTTTGTGCTCAGTAGTCTGATCCTGAATGCAAGTTCTCTATTCTGGCAAGCAAGTCAGGTCCTCTCTTCTTTCAGAGCTATTGCACAACCAAAACCAGGAAGACAAGCAACTCCTTCCCAATGTGTATCAGACACACACACATTTTCCTATCCTGAATCTTCCTGTCTATTCCTAACACAACAGCTTGCCTGGATCAAAGACAAAACACGCACAATCCTCTCAACTTCCCAAGGTTGCCTGGTTCAGGTTGGTTCAGCCTGTAGTATAAGCTCTGAAGGGGCAGTTATAGTCTGCAGTAGATAAAGGAAAACTAATTCAACCTTCATTTACTGTATTAGTAATGGCTCTTTCTCCCCACCCAACACATCTCCCCACATACATACACAGGCACTTGCCATTTATCACTCCAAAGCACATGTACGAAAATTAATGCAGATGTGGTATAGTCAATAACGACAGTCTAGCCCAGTCTGCTCTAATTTGGGCTTTATTTCAAAGCTAGACATTTGCAATCAATATGAACTGGAAATATTTTATTCCAGGAAACTGAGGGAAAAGTATATTATCAGGGTGGGTAAATTTCAAGTGAGCTGCTCATAGGATACAAAGTAAAGCATCACTTGTGCTGATAATCTTCACTTGGCTGCAAGAGCAATTAGCTGAAAACAGAACAGCCTGCATCTATTCTCTTAGGGTGCATATAGCAGTGCTCCTGATGATACCTTGGTAGGCACAGGCACATGAGTAGCACCCACTGCCATGGAAGCAGCACTGCCATATTTCTTATGATTACAGAGAGGAGCCTGGAAAGTGAGATAAAGGAAGCAGAAGCTGCAGACAAATAGGAGGGTAATCATACTTCAAATGCTTCTACAACCTACTAAAAAGAGGTGGAAATTCCCACCTCTGAGTTACGCAGCCCTGCTAACAAAAAGACTTAAAACAGAAAAGTTTTTTCTGACGCGCTATCAAACTCCCCATCTCCTCTATGTCAACTGCTTCTATACTATGCTGGTTTCATGGTACTGTTTTTATTCCTGCCTCTCCAGCTTATCAAATACAGGGTTCGGAGTAGTTCATGACAGAAACATTGATTCCTTTACAAATCAAAAATAAATTATACACTATGACTAGCATTCAATGCTGGTGCCCTGAAAGCCCCAAAATACAGTCACTCTGAAGTATTTAATATTTCTTTACTCAGAAATGGTAGACATCATATGTTTGCGCCTCCAGTACAGACAGTACTGTGTTATACTTTATTTACTGAAGATGATAACTTCTCCCTGAGATGATCTTTTATCCCAGGTTTGGTCAAAAGATCAGGAAAAAAAATTTCATCACTTCACTGGATAAAATATTATTCTGCAGATAGACTATGATGAAACCTTCAATAAAGATGAAAAATAGTTGTAACTGAAACTATAATGCTGAATATAGTGTAAAAGAGACTTCAGTGGACAATATATATGTCCAAGTACATTTGGGCATGTATGCATGTGTTAAGAGAGCCCTGCAAATCCATGGATATCCATTGACCATTTCTGTGGATCGCAGATCGGATGTGATGCAAATTTTGTATCTGTGCAGGGTTCTATGTATTAGTACACTCTTCACTGTTTCCTATGTGTTAAGCACTGATTACTGCACAAGGCCCAACCAGGAAAAACATGCACTATCCTAAGGAGTTTACAGATAAAGGCCCAGTCCACATACAAAAGTTTTACCAGTTTACTAAATTGATTTCTTAAATTTATTTATTTGAGCCAGTGTGGACTCCTGTGTAGACACACTTAAATCAGTTTACACCTGGCTTATATCAATGTAATCAATTCAGTGAGGAATCTATTTTGAGAAAAATTCATGTAAGCATATCTAAATTAATCTGTGTGTCTACATAGGGGGTGCAGCTTTTCTGTGTTGATAGGGTTTATCTGATCTGCCTTCAAGAAAGGCGAGCCAGAGGAAGCTGTGTTAACTTAGGGTGTGTTTATTGGTTGGTTTTTAATCTTTTTTCATTTCTCTGCCTTCTTGGAAGCAGAAGACATTTGCCTGGCAAGAGTTAGTGTTTGGGGATTTTGGAAGAAGTGAATCTTTTTAAGGTGGGTTTGAATGAGGAGAGGGTGGGGGCCTGGGACTCTGGGAAAGGGATGTTATTCTGTGGATGGAGGATAGCATGGAAGAAAGCACAGAGGCAGAAGTTTTTGAAGAATGATTCAAAGTAGATTGGTTGCAGGTTAGCGTTACTGTCTGGCAAAATGAAGTGAACGAGGGAGGCAATTTATATGAAACTAGACCAGATATATTAATAGGACTACCCTTGTTCCAAATTTCAAAAATGTGGAAGGACTTAGTGACTGCCTGGATATGCGGGAAGCAGGATAGTGAGGATTTAAAGAGGACCTCATACATGCCAAGACTGCGTGCAGGATGATGGTATTGTCCATCACAAGACAGGAGGTAGTGCAAGGGAGTAGAAGGAAAAATAAGATTTTATTGTTTTGTTTGTCAGACAGCTATCCTGTAAAATGTCAGGGAGACAGTCAGATGTGCCAGACTGGAAGACTAGTCACATCTGGAGAAGTAGATTTGTGGATCGTTAACATAGAGATGCCAGGTGAATCCATGCAGAGGTGGGTCAGGAATAAGCAGGCCAGGAATAAGGTGCAGAGGGAGAAGATGATAGAATCAGTGACTGAATCACAGAAAAATAGAAGGGCATGAGGAATTTGTTTAACCGGCAGCTGATGGGGAAAATTATATTCTTTTTGCAGCTTGTCCTGAAAAGTTTGACAAATCTTCGAATGATTGGGTAAGAAAGGCCCAAAAACTATGAAGTCATCTTTATTTTCTAATGATCTACCACTTATATTGTATAATATCTCAACTGTAGAATGTTGGACAATGGACAGCATGAAAGGCACATCATTTCAGATGACTCATGATGGACAACACATTTCTTGAGAAAAGAGGAGTGGGAAGTGTACAACTCACACCATAGCCAGGCCATACATTTCTTTACAGTGTTGACAAGAAACCTACTTACCACAGACACATTAATTTGGTAAGACAAAGCCACTTGTCAGGTTTCAAGGTAAAGTTTTAGTGAAGGTCAACTCTCCCTGTGGAATAACATCCAAATAGGCTATCAGATGTACAAAGGGAAAATAGGTCCAACAAGATACCATGCACTCATAAAGTCTCTCTTTTGGCTTTACTGTAGATCAGCCCCAAATGAAATGGTTAGGTTTTCATGTAACCATCATTGTAATATGTAGACACTGGTATGCAGTTCTAGGAGAACATCTGTTCTTTTTAGTCAAGGAGCCAAACATTCCTCCCATCAGTGGTATAACTGGAGTCAATGCTATATCAGGAAAAACACTTCAAGGAGCTCCATGGAAGCAGTGTTGGAGCTTTAGGTATGGAATACAATGCCATGGCTTTATCTAAGAACCTTCATCCAAGATAAGTGACCACTTAATGTGTGAAAAGTGGAGAGTGAAGACACAATAACATGTCATGTTTTTTAAATGAAAAGTGGCTGGCATGTTGAAATGAAGAATCAGAGGGTCAGTCATAAAGCCAAAATGTATACTTGACTCCAATAATTTAACAGAAAGTACTAATGCTAGAAATGATCAAATGGCTGGATACTACTGAATAAGTGGAAGAATCATGAAAACCGCAGACAGGTTTTTCTTCACTTTCTTGACCCATGTTTCTCCATCAGGTATGAGAGGTCTGTTTCAGATAAAATATAATCCATATCAGTTTTTACCTCTCATGGGGTCAAGGCCAGATCTCATTTATGGAACAGTTCTGGCCATGTATTTCTGGAAGTATTCAGTATGATTATTGCGGCTCAGGAAAAAAATAAATCCACACAGTACTGTATATTGACCTTTTTGTTACCCATCATTGTATGTTTTTCCAAAATAACTTATGTGTATTGTAATTTCTTATTTAATTGTAATGCTTGTCCACTGAAGTAATAAAATTCTCATACTGAGTATATGAGATGGACCACTGTGCACTGTTATAATTGTTTATAACTTTCTATTGTTTTCATTAATATGATTCATAACACTAATAAAGATGTAGGACAACTGCAGCATTTTACTGTTTCTTCCCACAATGTAATTATTGTTTTGTTATTGATAGTAACACAATGGTTTTATCTGAGATGAAATGCTAAGAGAGATGACTTTTTGAAGAACTCTAGATTTATGCCACACTGGAATTATACTTTTATAATGTATGGATTATGCCGTAATGGATTAACATAATGAGGATTAACAATATTGAAGTAGTTTTAAAAACCTGAGGTTTCTGAAGAAGGGAACCTGAGGAGGTCTTCATTCTATTTTGGAATAAGCTTTCCAGAGGAAAGTTCCAAAAGAATGTTCCTAATAGCTTACCAGCTTTTTGTGGAAAATCACCTGCAAGGGGTATAAACACTTGCCTTATTCTAGATCTCCCCATTTTCCATTGGGTTTTTTCCCTTACTCTGTTCCCAAGCAGCCAGCATAGATAATCTCTGGGAATGCTTGACCTGATTTCCAGTCCAAAGAGATTCCCATAAATTTGGATAAGCATCTGAACTTTTGGATGATACTCCAAATTGCACCTGAACCTAAACCTTTTAGTCTTCATTCATAACCACATCTTCCTGTCTATGAATTAGGTGCATTGCTTCATGTCACAGTTCCAGGGTGTGCATTTGGGGGAAAAGATACTTCTCTTTCTCCCACCTCTTTGGAAAAAGAGACACTAGGAGATTTGTGTGTGTAGGGGGGTTACACAAAGAAAATCAATGATTGTTTGTTTGTTTTTAAAAAAAATACTTCATCCAAAAAGATATTTCTGTTTAATTTTTTTGATGGGAAAATTTAACTATTTCTATTTACAGGTTTGATCTTTAAGTCCTGATACACCAAAGTCCTTAAACATGTGATTAAGTTCTAGCATGCGAAAAATCTCACTGAAGTCCATGCAATTAAAATCCTACTGATGTGGGAAGCAAGGAACTTATTTGGCCATATACTCATCATTTTCCCCTCCTCTGAAGAAGTGTTGACCGTGCAGAAGGAGCAAGGCCCCCTGAAAGACACTTTAACAACCAGATGCAGCACTCGCCATCATTCTTCGGTATTGGGTGGAGATTTTCACAGATTTTCTGATGAGTCAAACTCTGTTTCATTTTTGGTGGGTCCCAGAACTGGACCTTTGCCATAAAATACCATGTGACTCTCAAACTCTCAGATGTGGAAAACTGCAAGTTAACATCTGTAACTTGGGAAATATTTTTTAAAAAAAATACTTCTTTATTTTAGACTTTCACATCTTAGAGTTCTGCTACTCTTAAGTACCATGTTTAGTGTCTAATTTTTAATGAAAATAAGAAAATATTCATTGTGTCTTCTGGTTTGCTGGACACTGTTTGTTTGTTTTTTTTGTCTTGTGTAGAGGCAATCAATATTCAAACCAATAGTTTGGCATGATACCGGCAATATGTAAAGTCTGATCTTTTAAATCAAACATTGCCTAAACTTTACTTTCTTTCTATCATTACAGGAAACAAATGACCCTCTGTCTGTGTGATCGTACTTTCTATTTTCTTGCAATAGATTAAGAATAGCTACTTTTACTCACTGTCACTTACTTTTCCCCAGTTGACAAGGAAACAAACCTCCTCAGGATATACTGTTCAGAAGTGTTTTTACTAGAGCTGTCAATTAATCACAGTTAACTCACACGATTGACTAAAAAAACCTAATTGCGATTAAAAAAAAATAATCACAATCAATCACAGTTTTAATTGCACTGTTAAATAGAATACCAATTGAAATATTTTGGATGTTTTTCTACATTTTCATATGTATTGTATTCTGTGTTGTAATTGAAATCAGAGTGTATATTTTTGCTTATAAGTATTTGCACTGTAAAAATGATGAACAAAAGAAATGGTATTTTTCAATTCACCCCATACAAGTACTGTAGAGCAATCTTTGTCATGCAAGTGCAATTTACAAATGTAGATTTTTTTTTATTACATGACTGCACTTAGAAAAAAATGTAAAATGGCAAAGCCTACAAATCCACTTAGTCCTACTTCTTGTTCAGCCAATTGCTAAGACAACCAAGTTTGTTTACATTTAAGGGAGATAATGCTGCCCTCTTATTTACAATGTCACCAGAAAATGAGAATAAGCATTTGCATGGCACTTTTGTAGCTGGCATTGCAAGATATTTAAATGCCAAATATGCTAAACATTTGTATGCCCCGTCATGCTGCAACCACCATTCCAAAAGACATGCTTCCATGCTGATGATGCTCATTTAAAAAAAGTTAATTAAATTTGTGACTCAACTCCTTGGGACAGAATTGTATGTCCTCCTGCTCTGTTTTACTCTCATTCTGCCATATATTTCATGTTATAGCAGTCTCGGATGCTGACCCAGCACATGTTGTTCATTTTAAGAACACTTTCACTGCAGATCTGAAAAAATGCAAAGAAGGTACCTACTTAAGATTTATAAAGACAGCTACAGTACTCGAGCCAAGGATTAAGAATCTGAAGTACCTTCCAAAATCTGAGAGGGACGAGGTGTGGAACTTGCTTTCAGAAGTCTTAAAAAAGCAACACTCTGATGCGGAAACTACAGAACCCGAACCACCAAGAAAGAGAATCAATGTTGTGCTGGTGGCATCTGACTCAGACAATGAAAATGAACACGTGTCAGTCTGCACTGCTTTCGATTGTTATCAAGCAGAACCCGTCATCATCATGGATGCATGTCTTCTGGAATGATGTTGAAGCATGAAGGGACATGTAAATCTTTGCATTGTGAGTCCAGCCCCTGCCATAAAGCATGCCGTTTACTTCCCTTTCTGAAGGACTGCGATCTAGCACTAGCAAAATCTGATAATGTTTTGTGATCTCATGATCGTTGCTTCAATCTTGTTTTTTTCCCCCGGTGGTTCTCAACCAGAGCTACAACAGTGCCACAAGAATGCCTGTTCTCACTTTCAGGTGACATTGTGAAAAAGAAGCGGGCAGCATTATCTCCTGCAAATGTAAACAAACTTGTTCATCTGAGTGATTGGCTGAACAAGAAGTAGGACTAAGTGGACTTGCAGGCGCTAAAATTTTACATTGTTTTATTTTTGAATGCAAGTTTTTTGTACATAATTCTACATTTGTAAGTTCAACTTTCATGATAAAGAGATTGCATTACAGTACTTGTATTAGGTGAATTGAAAAATACTATTTCTTTCATTTTCTTAACAGTGCAAATACTTGTAATGAAAAAGTGAGCACTGTACACTTTTTATATTGGGTTGTAATTGAAATCAATATACATTTGAAAATGTATAAAACATCCAAAATATTTAAATAAATGGCATTCCATTATTTTTTAACAATGTGATTAATTGCGATTAATTTTTTAATCGCTTGACAGCCCTAATTTTAACACTTTCCATTATGCAAAAATTATGAACATCATCTTTGTAGTTTAATATAATAATTGAACCACAGTGTTCACGGAACTTCCAGTTTCTTGGAAGCATGTTATGGATAATTTCCTCATGAATTCTTTTCTTTGATGTTGCAAAACTGGAAAGCCTTAATTTTCTGGTACTGTTTTCTGCCATATCATTTCTACCATTATAATGCAGTAGGTCACAGTTATTTTGGGGGTTTGCCTTGCATAGTTACTTACAGATCACCAAGTTCTCTACATAAAACTTCAGATAAAACACTTAAGCGTTGTTTGTAGATGGAGTGATAGTGCTCTGGATAATCTGGGGAATTAGGACAAATCTTGAAGCAGGAGTCTGCAACCCTCCCACTGGAAAGGATTTACAGAGGTGCTGTAGTACCGCTATCAAGAATGAGCTTCACTGCTTTAAATGTGGAAAAAGAAAGATGGAGACAAAGGAACAAAAGTACATTTTTCAGAATGTATTAACACTTGAGAGATGCTAGACTGTAACTGCCCTATTTATACCAGCTATTGCTTTTTCCTTCTCTGCACTGCCAAAACTATTAGCAATTTCCTAATATGTCTAGGCTAGTTATAACAGTTGTACAAGGACCATGTGGGATAAATGCATTATAGATAAGACCACTCATCACACCCCTCCAATTCCCATTTTCACAAGCTCATGTGGTATTCTCCTGCTGCTTGTAAATAATGTGTTTCTTTGCAGTGGGAGAGAGATTCAGGGTTAGCGTCTGCCTTGTAAATTTTGCTTTTCTTACCCCATTTTTTGTGAATAGTGCTTTATAAAGAAAGAAAAAAGAACCCGCAAGGTAAGGTTTATCAAGTCATTTTTAGCATGGAAGGGAAGAAAGATAGCACTTGAGGGAGGGAGGAATGAAAAAGAGTACAGAGGATTAAAATAGAGACCGTGTTTGGGCAGTTGAGAAGGGTGGAGAGAGAATAACTTGTAGTAGTTCTTAAACCAGAAGCTACTTTGACTTACTGTATGGTCTAGTAGACAACACTGCATCACTGTGCTACATGGAAGTGCACAGGGATCTGGACAGTTTAACATTGACATTTCCAAATGTACTGTGTCACAATTACAGGTATATTTTTCAGTAGCTTCAAAATGCCTACCCTGGAGATACTCTGTTAGCTATACAATGTGCAGACATTGTGCTGTCAGTGTGTGCAGGCTCAGCGTTTAGAAACTAAAGATGGTTGATATTTTTTTCACCTTTTTTAAATTTCAGTGAAAATATTTGTTACATTTTCACTAACTTTTTTAGCCAATTCTTCATAGGCACTATTGGTGAAATCCTGGTTCTGTTAAAATCAATGACAAAATCCCATTGATTTCAGTGGGACTACCGTTTCTTCCCATATGTTTAAATGGTACACCGTGGAGATAGGTGTACTGCTTAAATATATGGGAAGAAACCATATACCTGCTGAACACCACTGTTATATCACAATATATAATCAGCTTCCATTATATGGATGCATTTCTGTTTCCCATAACCATGGACTGGGAAATTGATTTGGACAAAAAATTGCTCTGAAGACAAGAGAATGTTTTTGCAAAGTAAAACAGTAGGCAAACTGGTCTAAGTGGGAGAATTAGGTCTATGATTAGCCTTTATAGCAAATGTTAAAAAGCATCTATCAGTGTTTTTTCTTTATATTAAAGTAACACATTTCTGGGTACTGTAATTGTTAGTAAATAAAATAACAATTTTATCCCACTGTCACCTGATTGATATGTCCCGCTCTATGCCTGAAATGTGAACATATTACAGGATAAAATGTATTGTAATATAGGATACTTGACTACCTCTCTTTCTTTACAGATTTGAGGTCTAATGTTACATTTTAAATGTCTGAAAACCAAAGAGACTTATTTTGTTGCCATCTAGCTTTGATCTGTGTCAAAATTATGAAAGCCCAAGAGAGCATTAAAAAAACTCCAGTGAATCTTTACAAAACTGTTTCTTTTCTAAATGTGCAGTTTAAATATCACATACTATTAGTGAGGGTTCATCCAGAATTTTTTTCATGTTTCAGAGAAGAACTGTTTTGTTTCTATCATATAACTGCGTAGGTTTGAATATTCATCCCCCTGTTGTACTGTGGTGAGAATTAACTGCAATTCAATTCTAATCTGTAACTAATTAATGCACTTATCCCAACACATT